>NC_044401.1:69030784-69190784 GCF_006542625.1 Nomascus leucogenys | reverse complement strand
TTTGTATTTACTGGGAGAATGGGAAAAATAAGCAAAGACGACACCAGTTTTTCCCCCAGTTTTAGCCAAGATACCAGTTTCTCCTGACTTCTTGCGGACAGGTAGCTATAATGATTTGTACATAATCAGAGAATATTAAAATCTTTCATTCTGATTAATTACTAGTAAGTGTACTTAAAGTACTGAGCATGTTTCAAATACCAGAACTTTTTAATTTAAAAAATAGCCTAATCATTAACACAGAAATCAGTCCGCTTGCTAGTATTATTTTACATTCACCTGTTCCTGACCTCATTATAAAACCAGATGAAATGACTGTCATAAACAGGAAAAAAAGGTAAAAATTCCCCAATGAAACATAATTCAGAAAATCTTGGCTTCACCTAGTGCTTGAAGCGTAACCCTATGGAGTGTGTTCATGAATGCAAAGCATAGCTTCAGAGTCATTACTGCTTAAGTATATACTTAATGTTGAATACTGTCAGGGAAAAAAAAGGGTTCTCAAAATCCACGTATTTATTCAGATTTCATCATACAGGCTCCACACTACCCTTGTAGAATATGCAAATGGGCCATGTCTCTTTCTTTCAGCTGTTTTCTAGTCAATGTCAAGAATGGAGCTTTGAAATTTAAAAAAATAAAATAAACGCCGGAAGTTGGATCAGCTGCAATGGGCTCTCCGTACCATCTCATTAAGGTACCCACTGTCTAGTAAACAACAACAACGAGAGCTAATCTGCACTGACAGAGGAGCCCATTCTGTTCAGTTCTGGAAAGCTCCACGGCCACTCGAGTATCCTCCTTAAGGGTTACTGCTTCATCAAGGACTTAGGGATAATTGTGCCACTTCTGTCAAGCTCAGATCATCTCAGAGGCGCGGCAACCTCCAGGACTCCCTGGAAACTTGCTACTCACAATTAGAGCTCCTAAAGCAGCCTCAAGTTCTACAAGGTGTGCCAAATAGCAGGGCTGCAGGAAAAGATACCAGCAGCCAAAGCAGACACCACTGGGGAGGGGTGGGTGGTGGATAAAGGAGAAAAAGACAAAACAAAACCTTGCAAAGGCCGCAGGCTTACAAGAGTGTCACTGTGTGGCTGTGAAGTGTTCAGAGATGCCAAGCAAACTGTGCAGCTTTTCAAATGGATCGCTTTCTTTAAAAACTGCTGTTCTTTGAACCAATTTCTCATAAAACAAATGCAGTGAAATTCTAAGGGCATGTGGTGCTCCTGACTTCTGGTGCCAAGAAGCCTCTACTTACACAGCAGAATGCCTTGGGCAGACAAAACTGCCCTCAGAGGTAGTACTGTGTGTTCAATGCCCATGAATGATTAAAGTCTTTAAAACCCTCCCCTACCCCGAAACAAAAGAACAGGAGGGGGGAAAATGCATCTCCTTTACCTATGACAGTAAACAGATAGTATTTTAAAGTGTAAAGTGCAACTACCATCCAAAAAAGAATAATTAAGCACAAATATATTAGTAGTTAATCCCTAGCTAAAAACCAACATCTAAAGTCTGCTAAGCCAAACCTGTGAGTAAAGTAATACTCTTGGGGAAGAAAGAAAGGTTGGTGCATAAACTCAAGAGTACAGGGCTCACTGTGAATTCTCAAAACTGGGAAGAGCCAAGAGAAAACTCTACACGTTTTATTTTAAAATTACTATTTGATACTGATTCCAAAATGAAAGTGTTTTGTAAAATATTTTCACAGTAGGTGGCATCACTTATCAACTGTAGGAGGGGGGTGGTGGCTTGAAGCATTTTCCTTTATTAAGTTATCAAATAATCATTTAAATGGCTTTCACACATTCTGTTCCATTTGAGATACACCTACAAGTAAGGCAGGCTTGCCAGAGAACGGGAAAAAATTCCAGTAGAGTCTGACTATCCAGATACTTGTTTTTCCCTCCGCTCTTTAATCATAAGAAGGGGGAAAAAGCAAGTTTACAAATCCACTTTTTTTGTTAAGTAACAGATCATTTTCGTGAAAAATCATGTTTCTGCAGCTGTAAGCAAAAGTCCCCTCTTCTTTCAATGAGGACAATTCGGTTTAAAATAGCTTCTTTACTTAAATGTACCATGAATCAATTTTATACATCCTGACAAGGAAAGATGAAGATGTAGGCTTTACAACTCAAAAAATAACTAAACATAAGCACAGTGATGTTTAGACATGATAGCACCTGCAAACATGCTTCCTTCTTGTTTTGCATTCAAGAGAAACAAGGTGAACTGATTCTTTTTACCTTATAAATACAATGAATCAAAAAACATGACTTCTGATGCTACAAATAAGACAGAACCAATCCACCTACAGCTACCTTATAGGAAAAAAAATAGGAGAGATTTTCTAATCTTTCAAGAGAGAATTATTATAATTTATTATGTATGTCCAAAGTGGGGAAAATACACAACACCAACTTGTTGACTCAGTGGTTATTTCGGAGAAAGTATGAATTCTGGACACTTCAAATTTCTCTTCATGCATTAGGCAAAAAACATAAATGGACTACAAGCACTGTTTATCAGGCAACACTTTTAAACTATAAAGTTAAGACAGAAAAATTCCAGGGAAATGTAAGTTAAAATAACGATGAAAGATGAGTGAGCAGAAAAAGCCTCCCTATTTTTCTTTTTCATTATGGTGCATAAATAATTCTGGTAGATTCAACTAGATTATGGTCTATGGAGATATCAAAGAATGTAGGGTGTCAGGACCTAGATACCCAGAAATTTAGAATGAGGCGAACAGGCAATTTGCCAAAGGGCAAAGAGTTCATACTTCAACGTTATCTCCTGTATGAAGACCACATCCATTTCCTGGGTGATCCTTCAATTGCATGTGCAAAGAATTATGTACCTAAGAAAAAGTTATACAGCTCAAAGGAGAACTGGTACTTGGCCTATTTCAGCATCATCACCTGAAAGGGATTTCTGGGGGTTGTCTGTCTCTCTTGTCAGGTCACATCTGCAGAAAGAGCATGTGTTTAAAAAGCTAATTTGGAAGGGGCTAGGTGGCTTAGCAAACTGAGATAATATAAAAAGAATCTGATAGTATCAAAATAAAAGATATGCCACTATTTATTAATAATATCCCATCAGCCAATTTCACATGTAGTAAATCACAACAATTAGAGAAGGGAGGGGAAATACACTTCAGTCAAGCGCTATCGATTATCAGTGGCTGGCACTCCTTGAGAGGGAGATTCATAGGCCACAGTCAGGCTTGCTGAGAAAAAGTACTGTGATCAATTAGCAATGTCTGCTATGAGAACTGGCAGAGGGGAGAAGCAGCACTAATAATAGTTATTCTACCCATCTGCTAGCTATCACTCCACAGGACCCCTCTACTCATGCTCCATGTCATCTCCATGGTAGTACACAAAAGCTACAGTAAATAAATAATGATGTCTTCTTTACGGCAGGAAGCTTATTCACATCCATAGCTCTTAAAAAATGAAACAGAGAATAGAAACTCCAAAAAAAAAAAAAAAAGAAGATAGGGTCAGGGCTGGGTGTGGTGGCTCATGCCTGTAATCCCAGCACTTTGGGAGGTGGAGGTGGGAGGATCCCTTGAGTTCAGGAGTTCGAGACCAGTCTGGGCAACACGGTAAAACCTTGTGTCTACCAAAAATACAAAAAATTTAGCCAACTGCAGTGATGCACACTTGTAGTCCCAGCTACTTGGGATGAAGAGGGAAGATCTCTTAAGCCCTGGCAATGGAAGTTACAATGAGCCGAGATTGCGCCACAGAGCAAAACTCTGTCTCAAAAAAAAAAAAAAAAAAAAAGCAAGAAAAATGGGGACCAGGTGCAGTGGTTCTCTACAATACTACTACTACTACTACTACTACTACTACTACTAATAATAATAATAATAATAATAATACAAACATAAACTAGGTGTGATGACATGTGCCTCTAGTCCCAGCTACTCTGGAGGCTGAGGCGGCAGGATCGCTTGAACCCAGGAGGTTGGGGTTGCAGTGAGCTATGATTGCACAACTGCACTCCAGCCTAGGCGACAGAGTGACAGCCTATCTCCCTAAGAAAGAAAAGAAAAGAGAGAAAGAGAGAAAGCAAAAGAAACAGAAAGGTAAGAAAGGGAGAGAAGGGGAGGGAAGGCATGGTTGGGGGGAGGGGAGGGAAGGGAAATGGTTTCCACTTTGTATCAAGAAAGGTCTGCGGTCCAACTCATAAAAAACTGAGGGAGCAGGAGCTGAGCTTCTGTAAATCACAGCTTACCATGACTGAAAGGAAGGTTAAAGCAGGTGCTATAGTTTTGTTTTTGTTTTTGTTTTTGTTTTTTTGAGAGGGAGCTTCACTGGTCACCCAGGCTAGAGTGCAATGGCGCGATCTCAGCTCACTGCAACCGCCGCCTCCGGGGTTCAAGAGATTCTCTCACCTCAGCCTCCCAAGTAGCTGGGATTACAAATGCCCACGACCATGCTTGGCTTTTTTTTTTTTTTAGTAGAGACAGGGTTTCACCATGTTGGCCAGGCTGGTCTCGAACTCCTGACCTCAGATGATTTGCCTGCCTCGGCCTCACACCTGCCCGGCTGGTGCTATAGTTTTACACATTGTATTCTCTGATTCCTGGGGACCCCAAGAAGGACAAAAGAGGATCAGGACTTGCACATTTTTGGAAAACAAGGAAGGCAGCTAAGAAAACTTTTTAAAATGCGTAAAAGTGGAATCAAAAAGAGAATTTAAGACCTTGGTAAAATCGGCATTCCTTTTAGCCCAAATCAAACATCACTACATGACAGAGAAATTTTGCCCTTTCTTCAAGGGTTTGTGTTCTCAATGTTCTCTAGAATTGCTGTTATTATCTGGGGTGGTAGGGCTGCTTCCAGTCCTGGCTTTTATACAACCCATACTGACTTTTGGTGGTGCAAGCTTACTTCCAGACTGTTCAGTAGTGACGTTTCTTGCATGCCCATTTGGGGAGATGGAGGCAGAAGGGTATACCTTCAATGACAAGTCATTAAAATCGCTTCTACATGTTTAATATTATAAGTAAAAAAAAAAATATGAAAAGTTTACAGCATTAAATCAAAAAACCAAAAATCTTTTTGGACAACCAGATTATCTGCCAAATGGCTGTCAGGGACAAACACCTCAAAACACAACAGAGTAAAAGGACACTAACCATTCATTATACTCCACCTCCAAATTAACCCAATCACTCATCCTCCACCATTGGAGATCACCTGACAAAATGCACAACCCAAGAGTACCAAAGACTGTCCTTCCAAAACATGTCCTCTGCCTTCACCCTTGCAGAAGAACTGACAACAATATATGGGTGAGTGGGGGGAGGCGAGGATGCTCTTCAAATCCTTGGAGGCACAAGTTACACCGCCTACATAAAGTTTTGTCACCCCAAGGACATCCCCAAGAACAGCTCTTGGATTGTGTTCAGAAAATGGCTGTGCTGTGGGCAGAGATGGAGGCTGTCCTCTCTGAGGTGTCTGCAAAGAAATGTTTAGTGCAGATGAATCTAAGGCATTTTCCTCCCCAGTTATGCACAGGACGAAAGCTAACATTTACATTATTCCTCTGTGAAGGTTCAAAGAGTGACATTAGGCCAACTGTGGATAAGATGATTGAAAATGGAAGCACTGTATGGAAAATATCGGGCAGTAATCATATCCAGGAGCCAGTGGCCCAGAGATAGAAACACCCGGAAAACCAATTGATACTAATGAATCTGCAGCTTCAGGGCAGAACAGGGCAGGAGGAGGGGTGAAAATTTTAAGCACTTAACAAGTAAGTGGGCGCATTTCATGCTGGGTACTGATCTTTGCCAGGACCCAGTCTTCCTATGGTCATCTCACATCTAATACCCTGTCCCTTGACTTCTGAAGGACCAAAAAGTAAAGTGAGATAATATCCCACTTGAATGTCTGCTTTTAATGGACGACGTGACAGCTATAATTTCCATGTGCTCATTCCAGTGAAGGCTTACATTTATTCTGATGGGGAAAAAAAAAATCTTAGCAAAGTGACTGTAGATCTAAGTTCCCTTGGATTTTAAGGACTGGCATGGATGTTTAGGGAAAAACTTTTTGGTGTGTAACTCACTTTTCTGTAGGAGTTGGGGTTACTGAAAATTTACAATTAAAATTATGCTTTCCCTAGATCATCTATACAGTAAATAGAATGTAGGAAAGATGTGGATCTTTAACGAACACCAATTACGAAACCTCTAGAAAAAAATTAAAGACTCTTTTTATAAGCCAAACAACATTGCTCTGATTTGGCAACCATTGAATCTTGACATCTCCGGTTGAAGCTATGACATTTCTTACCTGCCTTTATGTAGTCAACAAGCTTCCTGAAGGCACGGAGCCCGCCATGCCTAATAAGGCAGGGATAAAATCAGTATTCGTTAAGTGATGTACATTCAAAGAATGTTTCTCTCTTTTTTTTTTTTCTCGAGATGGCGTCTCACTCTGTTGCCCAGGCTGGAGTGCAGTGGTGCAATCTCAGCTCACTACAACCTCCGCCTCCCAGGTTCAAGCGATTCTCCTGCCTCAGCCTCCTAAGTAGTTGGGACTAAAGGTGCGTGGCACCACGCCCAGCTAATTTTTTGCATTTTTAGTAGAGATGGGGTTTCACCGTGTTAGCCAAGATGGTCTCTATCTCCTGACCTCATGATCCACCCGCCTCGGCCTCCCAAAGTGCTGGGATTACAGGTGTGGGCCACTGCACCAGGCTAATGTTTCTCTCTTTAAGAGACTATACTTACACAATACTGTAAGGTAAATTCTGTACTAGGCAAAGAACATAGGAGAGTATCAAGGAGACAAATGCATCTATTTACCTAAGGCAAATGCCCCAGTAAGAGCCTGTGGCTCCAGGACCCTGTGTAACAATGCTTGCAAATAATCAAAGCCCAGGATAAGAGAATCACCTAGGAACATTCAAGGAATCCCATTCTCTCCTCTCTGCTGACCTATGCTCATGGAATCATCAAAGCAGATGAGCCAATATTTACTGGCATCAAGGTCACAAGCTGGGTATAGAATAGAAACATTGTGCAAATCTAAGTTCTCTAAAATAGTGCAGTAGGTGCTATATTCTCAATTTGATTAGGAAGGGCAGGATGTTGAAACAATGGAAGGGATTACCTCCTTGGTGTCTCCCATGTAGAAATATTTGCTATGTGTGGCTTCATCCGCAAGTATCTCCTGAGCCTCTGCTATGGGCCAAGTTCCCTGCAGCATGCTTTCATTGTAGCTCTTGATTGACTTTTGGGATAAATCTTTGAGCTACCACCCTCCAGCCCCCACGATCTACCAGTCATCCTGTCTACGGAGATATCATGTAGATTCTAGAGCTTCATTGTCCCACAGACATATAATGAGAGCCACAGAGGCAAGCCACATGTGTAATTTTAAAATTTCTAGTAGCCACATATAAACAAGCAAAAACGGCTGGGTGTAGTGGCTCACGCCTGTAATCCCAAGACTTTGGGAGGCCAAGGCAGGAGGATGGCTTGAGCTCAGAAGTTGGAGAACAGCCTGGGCAACATCGGGAGACCTTATCTCTACAAAAGACAATCAAAACCATTAGCTGGGTGTGATGGTGCTTTCCACAGTCCCAGCTACTCAGGAGGCTGAGGTGGGAGGATAGTTTGAGCCCAGATGGCTGAGGCTGCAATGAGCCATAATCCTGCCACTGCACTCCAGCCTGAGCGACGCAGCGAGATCCTGTCTTAAGGAAAAAAAAAAAAAGAAAGAAAAATATAAAAGAACTAGTGAAATTGGTTTTAAAAGTACAATTGGGCCAGGTGCCGTGGCTCACGTCTGTAATCCCAGCACTTTGGGAGGCCGAGGCGGGCAAATCACGAGGTCAGGAGTTCGAGAGCAGCCTGACCAACATGGTGAAACCCCCTCTCTACTAAAAATACAAAAATTAGCCGGGCGTGGTGGTGCACGCCTGTAATCCCAGCTACTCAGGAGGCTGAGACAGGAAAATCACTTGATCCCAGGAGGCAGAGGTTGCAGTGAACTGAGATTGTGCCACTGCACTCCGGCCTGGGCAACAGAGCGAGACTCCACCTCAAAAAAAAAAAAAAAAAAATTGGATTTTACTTAATATATCCAAAATATTTTAATTTCAACATGCAACTAATATAAAAGATGAATGAGATACTTAACCTTCTTTCTTCTTTTTTTCTACTGAGTCTTTGGATGCCAGCATATATTTTAAACATATGGCCTATCTTGCTTGATTGGGGCTAGCCACACTTCCAGGGCTCAAGAGCCACATCTGGCTGGTAGCTACTGTAGCAGACAGTGCAGGACTAGAAGCATTTCAAGATCCTGGCCTGGAAGAGTTTCTGTGTGGTAAGGGAAACTGACGCTTTACATACTGTCATCACTTCCCATGCTTGAATTGGGATTGCAGAGCTATGGAGGCAAGGAATGGTGCTAGGAAAGGAGTATCAGGAAGCACAGAGTTTCCTTGAAATGTCCCTACTGCTTTCTCTACATGTGGCCTGCAGTGTGTATAAATGAAAGTGCAAGCAATGAATCCATACATGTATATGGGGATACGTGTAAACACATATGGACCCACATATCTATAAGTTCCACAGCTGATATTCATTCTGTCACCTGTCAAGATAACAGTAAGGAAGGCTTCAATCAAAGGGAAGGAGACAACACAGCATTCTCCTCCCCCAGGAAAAAGGATAATTTAACAACAGTCTCATTCGTGTGTCTGGAGGGGGAAGGGGAGAAGGAAGAGAAGGTGGCTCCCTGCCAGGAATTGACGGTATACTAAAAGACTGAGAAATTAGGAGATTCTCAGTTACTTAAGGCGCACATTTAGTCCAACTCTCCAAAATATAAGGTAACTATGAAAGGCTTTACATCCCATAGGCACTCAAAATATATGAAATTAATAAATCAATTAAAGAGTAAGTTAACTAATTTAAGAGCACAAAACACTCTCAGGCTACATATAGATTAACGGGGACCCTGCAGTGGTGATTCAGCGAACAAGGGATTTGCAGGCAGACAAGCGGGGCTTCAAAGCTCAACTTGGTCACTTTCTACCTCCATAAGCAAGCTATTCAATCCGAGTGAATGTCTGTTCCCTCATTAGTAAGTAGGGACAAATTACAGTTACCTTGCCAGGCCTCTATGAAAACAGAATATGTAACGTGCCTAGGCTGCTACCTGGAACACTACTGCCGTTCAGTAAATGAATGTACAAAGTATAAGCATGCCTCTAAAGGGGTGTGGGTGTGTGTGTGTGTGTATGTCTACAAGGAAAGGCAAGACTCAAGGGCAATGGCCAGGAGTGAGGACTCTGGGGTTTTCCTGGAGGAATACTTGTCTTGGTTCCAGACCTAACAGCTGTCTGACCTGGGACAATGTATGCATCACAGTTGCCACATGGAAAAGATTAGAATAACAGCACCTATCCTGAAAAGCTATTGGTAAGATTCTATGGCATTAAGTATGACAAGCGCTCAGAACAGACTATAGCTGTAGCTCAGTAACTAAGAGTGACTATTACCGTTACAGGCATTCATAAATAATCGGGGCTGAGGTGGCTTACCATCTGGGATTGCTCCTGTCCACCTGCAAGCACTTATGAGTGGCTTCCCCACGCAAGGGAGGGACCAGGGAAGAGGAGGTTGAAGAGGTTTATAATCTCAACATCACTGTGCATATTTAATAGCTTTACACTTTAGAGAGCATTTTCTTCTGTATTTTCTCATTTGATTTCTTTCTTATTTCCTCAAAAGTCTTCAGGAATAAGCAAGTCCATTTCAGTCAGGACAGATTTCTTCAATACTTACTTATGTGCAAGGCATTAGTGTAAGTGCTGGGAATTCAGATAAACATTCCCTGCCTTCAGAGAGTTTATGCTCTCTGTTTTCCCACCTTCTTAGAAGTAGGAAATTTCACAGTGGGAATATGTGATTGCATACGAGCTTGGTCTGAACTGAGAAAATCCAGTCTACATGATGGGATAAAAATTCAAAATTTCCACACTATTATATAAAATCATTTCTCCTCTCCCCTGCGTCCCTCAATTATATTGAAAACCAAAAAGCTAGCCAGGCACGGTGGCTTATGCCTGTAATCCCAGCACTTTGGGAGGCCAAGGTGGGCGGATCACAAGGTCAGGAGATCGAGAACCAGCCTGACCAAGATAGTGAAACCCCTTCTCTACTAAAAATACAGAAATTTGGCTGGGTGTGGTGGCGTGCGCCCGTATTCCCAGCTACTCAGGAGGCTGAGGCAGGAGAATTCCTTGAACCTGGGAGGTGGAGGTTGCAGTGAGCCGAGATCACGCCACTGCATTCCAGCCTGCGCAACAGAGTGAGACTCCTTCTCGAAAACAAAAACAAACAAACAAAAAGAAAACCAAAAAGTTCCACATTTCACCAAAGTATAATATTGGATATGGAATTATAGCCATAATACAAGTATTTCTACAAGGTTTTTTACACACACTTTGAAGCCCATGGTATTTTTGAAAGTATGTAAAAGCAGAAAAAAAAAATAACGCTTTTTAAGTGTTACACTTTGCTTTAAAAGAGTCTGACATTGTGTCAGGTGTGACAGCCTTTGCTTAACTCAAACACAACTGGGAGACATTCACCTCCCCTGAGATTTCCAAAGTTGGACGAAATTCCGTATTCCAGTTCCACTGCTACCAGGCTGAGTGAGCCCTATGTACAATTTGCCATGGCAATACCAGGAAATTTCTGCCCGTGGAAATATTAGAAAAGGCAGCCTCCTATCAGAGAACCGCTGGGCGCAGGGTTGACAATCAACTAGGAAGAACTTTGGGTCAAGGGATGGAGAACTGGGGGGCTTCGAAAGGAAGTATAAGACTTTCACAGTCCCAAGAAATGAGAATGGACGCAGCCGATTTCTATTTTATTTTAATACTTTTTTCCATTTGCTAAGGAAGTAGCCTGCAGCAGAGTCAAACAGCTTGAACTATTTTTAGGCCTATGACCCTTTTAAAAACACAGTGCTAAATTCAATCCTCAGTTACACCCACTCAACTCCCACTGGCTTCAGCGAGAGCCATGGGGAGAATCCGTTCACGATGTAGAAGAGTTTAGCGATGCTCTTTGCATTCTTTGGTTTGAATGGAAGGGCAGTGTACTGGCCAAAGGCCATGAAAAGGCACATGGCTGCTCTCCTAGCTGAAGCAGGGTAGCAGCGATGGGCCTACAAATGGAAGAGCATCTATGTGCAAAGAGTTTCCATTCTTACAGAAGTGGATGAAACGGATGGTTTTTGGATAATCCAGGCAGAACGGGGGAAAAAAGAAGTTCCTTTTGAAAATGTCATTCAGTCATATCTCAGAATTGTGGTTTTTTTTTTTTTTAGACGGAGTCTTGCTCTGTCACCCAGGCTGGAGTGTAGTGGCGTGATTTCGACTCACTGCAACCTCCACCTCCGGGGTTCACGCCATTCCCCTGCCTCAGGTCCTGAGTAGCTGGGATTACAGGTGCATGCCACCATGCTCAGCTAATTTTGTTTTTGTATTTTTAGTAGAGACAGGGTTTCACTGTGTTAGACAGGATGGTCTCGATCTCCTGACCTCGTGATCTGCCCGCCCTGGCCTCCCAAAGTACTGGGATTACAGGCGTGAGCCACCTCGCCTGGCCAGAATTGTTTCAAATTATAATCTCATCTATGAAGGCCCAGATTTGAAGAATCTTACCAGTCAAGCTAAATTAAACTTTTACCTTCGCTGGGTGTGGTGGCTCATGCCTGTAATCCCAGCACTTTGGGAGGCTTAGGCGGGTGGATCACGAGATCAGGAGTTCAAGACCAGCCTGGCCAACATAGTGAAACCCCATCTCTACTAAAAATACAAAAAATTAGCCGGGCGTGGCGGCGGGTGCCTGTAATCCCAGCTACTCGGGAGGCTGAGGCAGGAGACTAGCTTGAACCCGGGAGGCGGAGCTTGCAGTGAGTCGAGATCCCACCATTGCACTCTAGCCTGGGCAACAGTGCGAGATCCTGTCTCAAAAAAACAAAACAAAACAAAACAAAACAAAACAAAAATTTTACCTCCAATTACCATAAGGGAGCACAGGAAATTCACTGCTGCTGAAAGCAAGACAATTTGTGACCATAAACTACAGAACGGTGGAGAAAAAGCCATCATTTTAAATAATAGGTCCCAAGTCTGACTTGGGGGTGAGTGGAGAGCATTTGGCATCTCAAATTACTTTAACAGGGGGCCCTGTCATATCCCATGGAAAGGACACTCCGGTCTCCCCTCCACCCTCTAATCCTTCTTTCTTAAAGGAACACTCAGCAAGATAATGAATCCTTTAAATGTTACATCTTCTGTCGTGCATTATTGTGGTGCCGAAACTCTTCACATCAAACAGTCATCAGGACTATTACAAAGTGGGCTTATAAGAGAGGGGCTGAAAAGGAGCTGTGTGAAAAGAAGTGGAAAATTAAAGCTGAAGCAGTCGAAGAAAGGGCTTAATTTACTGGCATGTACAGTATGCAAATGAGATTACTCTCAGCTTAACTGCATCATTTATGTCCATAATAACGGCATCATCATTACAGGGCTCAAATTAAATTACACCATAATTAGCATATCAAAGTGATTGGTTAAAGTTTAAAACAAATACCCAATTTTGTTAATGAACAGCTGTAATTGTCATGTACACTTCAGTGAAAACTCTCTAAACAAATATATGTTTTAGAAGAGAGGAAGATTTTTTTTTTAAGCAGACAGGTCTGTAGCAGAGGTAAATTGCCTAAAAAAAGAATGACATGGACTATTCTATTAATGTTAATATATGCTGATCATTTTCAGGTAATAAAACATTCTATCAAAACAAGGCTTCGCTTATATTTAGACACCTTCCCTGCTCTTGAAAGTGACAAACCACCAGAAACCTGCTTCTACTTGCAGCAATGATAACAATGCAGGGGTGACCTGTCTCGAACAAGCAAAGGACATGTTCAGTAACATGCTATTACTAACCCCCCATACTCATTTAAAAGACATTCGTGTTCAAATCGTGCTGAGTCAAAGCTGATTTTTTTCCCCATTCCAGCCCAAAGAGGCAAGAGTGACAGAAAACTTGCTGCACCTATGGCGTAGACCAGAACGCTCCTAAGCTGATGCCCTGATAACATATTAGACAGCCTCCAACTCAATTTCTCCTCATCGAATCATAGCTACACAGCAGTTTGAAACACACAGCTGCACTAGGGAAGTTTGCTCTTCCATCATTAAAATACATCAGGAGGTACAACTAGCTATTTTGTCAATTTTGGCTGGAATCAGCATGCACACAAATTTCGTACATGTGAAACCAGACACTAATAATAAGCTTGTTTCCAAACCTTTTTATTATAACCATTTAATGTCAGAAGAGTTTCTATACAAAAAGATTTGTCAATAATCTGGAGGCTCACATGTGAAAAAGCTTTCCGCCTAAGATTCTCCCATTTCTTAACAACGTACCCCATATGTCTTCTGAGACAACTGTGAGGGTACATCGCTGTGATACACAGCATGGCAAGCCAAAATATATTTTGCCCAAAAAGGAAAAAAAAAAAGCACTTTCAAATATACTTAACAAGCAAATTGAATGTCTTATTAAAATCGTATTATCTAAACAGTGTTCAAAAATTTAAAGAAAGTAGCTTTTCATTTTATTCATCGAGGAATCCATTAAAGCTTAGGCTCTGAAGTAGTATGTAAATTATGTGCCTTTCAAGGTAGAGCTAGGGCAAATTCACTCCATCAACTAATGATGAACCTCATTATGTGCAGGGAGGATTCATAATGAGGAAAAGAGCCACCCGCCATTCCATGTTCTAACATAAATCCCTGTAAAATTTGAATATCTCCCCGTCTAATTAAAGGCTACTAATTCCAATCACCCCCTCCATGGCCCCAAAGTAAAAATAAACCTCTCTAAAAGCACAGACTACAGTTATATTTCTAAAGCAGTACTCGATTCTGTTTGGACTCAGAACCTTCCACTCAGATGTGTTTTTCGACAAGCATAATTAGCAGTTTTCTAAGATACAAACTTTGGGGCTGCTCAAGCTCATTTTGGTTAAATACACTGAATTTCTATTTTTCAAAGAGCTTCACCTTGACAGGGCTACAGTGCATGCACAGAGATGATCCGCAGCCAAGAAACCAACAGGAATGTGCGAGCATAGTCATAACGTAAAATAAAATTCTTAGCACTCGAGTTCCGTGCTGAAGCTGAGATGTTCAGAAAAAGCCAAGCACTGTGGCATGAACCCGAGATTGCATTTGGATAGGGATGTATTCAAATCTGCTTGGGAATGACATACTTGATTCTGGAACAAACTGCTCACTTTTAATGTGGTTTGAACTAATGAACAAGTACGTCCCAGCATCTATAAGCCAAAGAACTATTCCCTCTTCTAATCACCAACTTTGATTTTTTTTAACTGAAAACTATAGAAAGAAAATACACCGTTGCCAAACATATTTATTATGATTAATAGCCTGTAATATCCCTCACCAAGGCTTAATTTGCTCTTGTTTTCAATTATGAAGCTGCACCACTCTATTCCAGTCCCCCTTTCAGGTGGAGATGAATTTCTTGTGGTCTTTACTCTTTCTATTGTATTGCCACCCAGCAAGGCACAATTAGTTAAAAACAGTAAACCTCCACCTTGGCTCCAACAGAGCACCAGATTACACAAAATTAGAGAAGAAAATAATTGAGAAATAAGTGAAGGTGTCCAAGGAATTAAAGCAATTAGACCAAAGGGGAAAAGAAAAAGTACATATGCCAGTCACCCAAACACACCTTCACATTAAAATTTAAAAGAAAAGAAAAAAGTCCTAAATCTGTTATTTAAATTTCGATAAACTCAATACAGTCCCTCATCAGGGAATCTTAGCTGCTGCCATAAATTCAAGCATCCCCAAATGTCTGAAACCCCAGTTTGGTAATAAAATGTACACATCAGTGTTACACCAGGGTAGATTATCCAAACCTAACGCGTCCATTCTACTAAAGACGCTGCCGCTACTTTAAGTTGCATAAAAATAAACTCCACTACATAAAAGCTGCCACAGTGCGTGCGCTCTCATCCCTCGGCTCCAAGCATGATCTCTCCCCCCTCTTTTAGGTCAGCCACTCATGCATTAGGAAGACATCCCTCCCAAAATAACTTGGCCCTCCCCCCGAAGCACAGAGTTGAGCAACCTACCTTTGTTCTGGAGTTGCAGATAATAACAGGCAAGCCTCAAGACCATGAGGATTTGGAAAAGATCAGGAGAGTTGAAAAAGGGAAAAAAGAAAAAAAAAAAAAGAAGAAGAAGAAAAAGAAAAAGAAATACGCCCAACTAGAGAAGAATTGGAAGAAACAGCAGGAAAAGGCTTCTAATGAAACTGTTGTGGCTGCCACAGATCGGGGGTGTTTTCAGCAGTGTTTACACCACACCAGTGAGTACACACCTCTGCTACATCTCATCCACAACTGGTGGCATTTTTTTTTCTGAATCCATGCATGACAATTAAAAGCACTGCACCTCTCTGTTTGGGAGGGGGACCACAAAAGACCTCCGCAATATCTCTTTACAATGTCTATATCACTGATGAGCATTAGTTTGAGTGACAAAGGTCCCAGGCTAAATCAACATTCTTACCTTAATGTTCCTAGTAAAAGGCTCCAGGAAACATAACTCATGAGATATGTATGCAAAGATATGTCTCAAGGAATTAATCCAGAGCCCTCAGATGAAGTGAGGGGGAAAAAAAAAGGGAAAAAAGAAAAAAAGAAAAGGCAGTGGCTTACATTTCCCAACAAACGCAGCTCAGCCTGGGGAAGCGATGGCATAAAAACAGGTTTGCATATACAGAGCTCAGTGGCAGAAGCGAGAGTTCTGTAGGATTTATTTGACACTTATTTTCCGGGAAGCCTTTTGTGGAGTTGTACCGTTTGTTTCTTATTGTCTGAGAAGCAGTTAGGAGCTTTCTCCCGGAGGGGGCCTCTCAACCCCTGGCTTGGCCTCCTCTGACGGGGAGGTAACCATATTAGGATGTGTATGGTAAAGTAAACAATAACATAGTTACAATGAAATGGAATTTTTTTTCCCCAGCTAATGGTGTTGGGGTCAGTCCTGTCTTTTCAGCCATTCCCACTAATTTTGTTTCCTAGTTCAAACGGGCCCTCCTCCTCCTTTTTTTTTTCAAGTGTTAGCTGTTTCCAAATATCTGACTGTAAATTTGCTGAGAATGTTTGCAATGTAAGAAAAGGCTTTTAACATCCAAATAAAGACCGTGCCAGTTTAATCATTCAAAGGGATGTGAATTTTCAATCCCTTGCAGAGACACAAGCCTTCTCTACCCACCCACCCCCTCCCCATCTTTCTCTGAAGGTTAAAATTACTTGGTCATTTAGAAGTACCTGCTAAATAAATCAGATTTTTAAAGAACGAGACCGTTACCTTCATAAAAATTCCTCATTCACATACTGTGTCACTGAGTGAAGAGTCTTAACCATTCATGCGCCTGAAAATTTATTACCTGAAATTTCTAGGATGGTTACTTTTACATGATAAAGCTCTTTCCCACCTCCTCCAACCACCACCCCCTCACCCACAAAGAGAAAAAAGCATAAAATACTGTTGTCAAATCATCCTTTAGAAATTAGATAATAAAATAAAAAATATTATCAAGCATGAGTTCCCAAAATGTTACATTTTTAAGAAAAGTTCTGCAGGTCCAAAGACAACAACAAAAAGTAAGGCTGCTTTCTTGCCATGATCACTTAGTATGAAAACCACCCCCCACCACCAAGCAGTGAGTGAAACATCCCACTCAAAGGTCAGGGCTGGCTGATAAGGAGGGTAACAATGCTGATGGGGACCAGAGAGAACTGATCTGGAGGCAGCCGAGCAGCAGCGAGCCAGCCCTCGCCCCGACGCTGAGCAGGCTTCCATATCTTTATTCCCTAGGTGAGAGCCGTGGCTGCTCTTGAAAGCAGTTTCCCTGTGAGATCAGCCAAAATGAGGGTGCTTCGGTAGCCGCAAGCCCTCGGTGTGCAACGATGGGAGGACAGGGACAGTGATGCTGCCTGCAAGAACCCCAGAAGCGATCTGTGTACCAGGCACCGAGGCAAAACATGTGCCATGAGCAAAAGGGCACAGGCAGGGGGATAAATGATACATGTAATTAAGGATGAAGCCAGGCTGATCTAGCAAATAAAATGCATGTGGCCCTGGTGAAACTTCCAAAGCTCAGAAAGAGTTCCTCCCTAACCTGGAACCTCTGGGCTGGCCTCTAAACTGCCTTGGTTCTTATCAGATTCATATCGTACAGAAACCTAAAACCCCTGCAACTCATGTTTTATTAAAACATGTTTAGCATTCTTTTTAAAGATAGGTTTTAACCCCAAATACCCATGAAATTAAATCTCCTATGCCACTTATCTGCACTGCTGGGCAAAAACTAAAGTTGAGCTAAACAGAGAGATAGCAAAATCAATAAATCACATGAAACAAGTAGCAGTTCAAAAGTTCAAAGATATGATGGCCAGTTCAGCGCGTCTTAGCACTCACCCAATAATAACTCGTCTCCGTCACTCCTCATCGTATAGACAATTTCATGGCATCATTTTCATTAGCCTGTCTCAGAGAAAATTGCTAGCTATTTATGTATATGCTAAAATAAATTAGCCATTTCATCGAGCAATGTGATTTCTTATAAAATACATTAACACAATACTCGATTTTCCAGTTGGAGTAAATAAATAAATCAATACATTCAATACAGGGTGATTCTTTTACTGTGGCGCTACAGCTCTCAGCATAAGTGTTTTTATTGGGTTTATTTGTTTCAATAAAAATTGAAATGGGCCAGTGATCTCAGTGCTAGCATCTTTTAAAAAAAAATCCATCCAATATTGGGGAAGGTATTGTGCAGAACATTCAAACTTATAATTTTATTCAAGAATCATTTTCATTATGTATTATTCTACAACCTGGTTCTGTTGGAAAATTTCACAAAGGAAAAGGGGGAAATCCTGCCAGGTGTTTGACTCTGGTGGCGTTTGTGTGCTGCAGACCCCAGTCTGAGGGTGATGCTTCTGAGAGACAGCAGCGCCTGGCTGAGCTGCGACCTTCTGCCTGGAATGCGCCTCTTTGCTGGGCAGGGAGAAACGACAATGGGACAAGTGCCAGATGGCCTCCTCTGTCACACCTTATGGAATGCCATTGATTGTGGCCCAGAGAAGGCCATTTATTCCAACCTCTGGGGGAAAGACCGGGGTATCATGACTGCAGGGAAGAAGAGAGAGGTGTGCTGCTACTGTAAATAAAATCAGGCCGAGGGCCTGCAAGCGACTTTGGTGGCGAAATCAAGACACACCAGGCAGGAGATTTTCTCCAAGTCACCAGCACAATGAAAAGGGAAATATGGTAGTGGATATGTGTTGTTTTTGTCTGCCCAACATCCATGTTCCCCTATCTCTGATGACACTAGCCTGATTTTTCTTTGGGGGAAACGCCCATTCCCCACTCTCAGTCCTAATGGTTCACAGGAGGCTGATGCATCTCTCAGCTCCAGAGGGTGGAGCCATAACCCAAGTCTGACCAATCAGTGAGTTCTGCTCTGCCACCCACACTGATTGGCTGATGGATGGACATGTCCCAAGAATGATACTCAACTACTAGCATTCCATAGGAACTACTGGGAGAGAGAAAGGCTGTCCTTCTGCTGGCTTGCTAAACTTTTAAAAGCATGAATTGGGCTTGCCTCCACAAAAAGAAAGCTGGCTGAACAGAGGCCAGGACACAGCGGCAAGAAGGTGAGCACAATAGCAAGACAGATTCCTAACAATGCTCACAGAGAACAGGCCTCCTCTTGGACTTGTCAATTACACAAGCCAATTAAATTCCCTTATTTGCTTAGCCAGCTGGAGTTGGCTTTGGGTCATTTGCAACCATAAGGTGCCACACAGGAGCCCAAAATAGATAGTGTTCTATATGTAGCTCTCCTACTCTACAATATATGTTAGCCTTTATGGGAAAGCAAACCAACTAAGCACACACAAATCAATTAACTCTCATAACTAATATTCAAAATCTGTAGGATCTTGTGTTTCCTATGTAATTAACCAGTTCATCAGCCATGCTGTCTTCCTGCTAATAATGGAGTGGGAAAAAGAAGTCAGGACCCACAGTCAGAAAGAACTCAAGATGATCTCAAAGCAAACTAAACTGGAGGTCTAAAAAAATCCAGCATGGCCAGGCATGGTGGCTCACGCCTGTAATCCCAGCACTTTGGGAGGCCGAGGCGGGTGGATCACGAGGTCAGGAGTTCAAGACCAGCCCAACCAGCATGGTGAAACCCTGTCTCTACTAAAAATACAAAAATTAGCCAGGCTTAGTGGCGCACACCTGTAATCCCAGCTACTCGGGTGGCTGAGGCAGGAGAATTGCTTGAACCTGGCAGGCAGAGCTTGCAGTGAGCCGAGATTGCACCATTGCACTCCAGCTTGGGCAACAGAGCGAGACTTCATCTCAAAAAAAAAAAAAAAATCCAGCATGAAGTCGAATACAAACTTAAGAAGTTCCTCTCCAGGCTCCTCATAGTTATGGTTCAGTCAGGGATGGACCCACCTATGAGTTTAGGGGAACGGCCAGCTGGTTCACACAACAGGTCTCAGGCCTGGTGTGGAGTCCTTAGTCTTGTGGTCCCTGATCACAAAAAAGCCAGTGGGAAGGGTAGGAAGCAGAAAGAGCTGCATTGGTCATTGAAACGAGGCCAACACAAACTTCCCAGCCCCAGCACTTTCTGAATCCTTTTGTGTAGAATTTCTGCAGATGGTGGAAACCCAGGAGGAACCGAAGTGAACATCCTAACTTAGCACTGGAGGAAAGAAAATAACTGAATGGAGTTTAGAGTCATGTGGATGCCAGGGGCCATAGGCAAGCTAGAAACAATACAGTAAGTAACACTTAAGCTGGGATGGAGTGGGCAGGGTCCTGCCGCCTGCCTGGCATTTAGCCCTGGCTCCAGCCCAGCCAACCCAGCAAACCAGGGCCTTGACTTCCTCTTCCTGGGCGGGAATGAACCCCAGATCAATTCAGTCAGCCTTTCTTGGGACTAGTAACCATAGTAACATAAACAATAACAAAAACAACAATAATAGAAGCTACCATTTATTCTTAAACATGCCGGCAGTTATACTAGTCACTTTACATGCATTTCCTCACCTAATCTTTACAATCGCCTTGTAAAATGCAGGCTGTTATTATTTCCACTTCGAAAATGAGGAGACTGAGGCTCAGAGAGGTTAAATAATCTGCTCTTGGCCACACAACAGCTAAGGAGTAGAGTCCGGATCTGAACCCAGCCCTCTGGCTGAGACACCTGATCCTTGGACACCAGATTGGCATCCAACTGCTGCTAAGCAGGAATGTCAGTACCAGCCCCTGGTGGTCACACAAATGCCCTGAATAATGAAGCTGGCCTGGAGTACAAGCCAATCCACTCCACCCCAAGACATCATGACTTAGATGGCTGGCTCCACTCAGTTGGAAGGGAGAGGGAAAGTGAGGAGGGGAGAAGACAGAAGAATAAAAGGAAACAACACCATGGCTGCCCTATTTCTTCAGCCTCAGCAGCATCAGTGTCAACCAGACTCCCCATGAAGCCCAGTGGATCCTCCCTTGCCTCTAACTGGGGGCCATGGAACTCAGAACAAGTGTTTTCTGAACATAATCACAGGTTTAATCCTACTTAGCACCAATACTATATCCAAAACACATGTTGTCTGACATCTGTACAAAGAGAATTGCTTTAAAACTTGAACTGAGGAGCTGGGAGCCACAGAAGTCCACCCCACCAGACAGCAGGATTTTTCAACCTCAGTACTAGGAATATTTTGAGCCAGAAAATTAATTATTCATTGTGTAAGCTACCCTGTGCATTGCAGGATGTTGAACAGCATTCCTAGATGCTAGTAGCACACACCCCCACCGCACTCATGACCTCCAAAAACGTCTCCAGACATTGCCAAATGTCCCCTGCTGGGGGCTGGGGAAAGTCATTCCTGGTTGAGAACCACTCATCTAGAGCATCACTGCCCAACAGAACTTTCTGTGACAACGGAAGTGTTCTATGCCTACAACACCCAGTAGGATAGCCAATAGCCACGTGAGGCTCCTGAGCACTTGAAATATGGCTAGTGTCACTGAGGAACTGAATTTTTAATTTTAGGTAAGGTTAATTAATTTAAATAGCCACACATGCCTAGTGGCTGCCATATCTTGGACTGTGCAGTTTTAGAGGGGTCACAGAATTTCCATATTCAGGACAATCAGATCTTAAGCAGATGGATATTTGGTTTCCAGTTCAAAATTCTTCATATTCATTAAAAATTGTATTTTCTTCTCAACGGAAATTAATAAACGCTAAAATTGAAAGTGTTTTTTGCGTTGGGTGCGGTGGCTCACGCCTGTAATCCTAGCACTTTGGGAGGCTGAGGTGGGCAGATCACCTGAGGTCAGGAGTGCGAGATCAGCCTGGTCAGAATGGTGAAACCCTATCTCTACTAAAAATACAAAAAATTAGTTGGGCATGGTGGCACACACCTGTAATCCCAGCTACTCAGGAGGCTGAGGCAGGAGAATCGCTTGAACCCGGGAGGCGGAGGTTGCAGTGAGCCGAAATTGCGCCACTGCATTCCAGCTTGGGTGACAGAGCGAGACTGTGTCTCAAAAAAAAAAAAAAAAAAGAAAGAAAGAAAAAAAGTGTTTTTTGGTAATGACTTTTTTAAAAATTCCATTCCTACTTTGAATCTTCTCATCAAATTTAAGTAAAAATTATTTTTTATAAACACGGTTTTGATTAGAATTGTAGATTTATATAATTGAGTAACTTGAAAGCTTTATGCCTGTAGATTAGAACCAAGTGCACTCTTTAAGAAGCTAGTTGCAAAATAATTTCTTTTTTCACTGTTAGAAAAATGTACTTGCTACTCTCTTTGGGACACATTGAATGTAAACTGTGTCTTCAGAGACATCAGCTATCCTGCAGAAAGTGCTCTGCTCCAGCAACTCAAATAACTCATACCATTTGGAAACGAGAGTAACGCTGTGAAAAGTTTCTTAAGCAGTCACGTGCCTCCATCCTGCCCCTCCCCTGAAAAACCCAAAATGCACACAATTCAGGTGAAGCTTTCCACTGTAACTCAAGGTGTGATGGATTTTTCGGCTTAGCGAGAAACATTAGTATTGATGTAACAAAGTGACTGTAAAACCAGCCATACAACGTTATAAATACATCATAGCTGTCAGGATGTTTCTTTCGCAATGGGCAAATACAGAACCAAAGACCATTTGGAAGCGGGGGTGGTGGTCATACACAACACCATGTGTGGGGTGGGAAACATCCAGAACTATGGCGCTGAGCAGGAAGCTGAGCCATCTACAAAATATTTCCTGAGTGATATATAGAGAGCTTAAGATGGGATAAAGCCTGATGAACAAAGTCAACAAAGTGCGTTGGAGTTACCCACACTGTCTTGATACCAAGAAATTTCAGCTTTAGCAATGAAATGAGAATCCAAAAATGCACTGTCTTTCTGAATAATTGTATATCTATCTCCTTTGTAGGCTCAACGTAGACTTTAGGTTAACCTCCACTGGTCAAGTATGAAGTGTTACCCATATGGCACACACTACCGGATGGCAACCCAACAGCCAATCCCAACTCGTTCTTTCTCTTCTCCCTCCCTCTTCTCCCACCTCCTACTCCCCAAGCTGAAAAAATGAGATGCTCCCTCTTCCCAGCTTTCTCTGCAGTTAGGGATGGTGATCTAATTTAGTTCTGGCCAAAAGATATAAGGGGAAGATGACTGAAAAGATATAAGGGGAAAATGACTTTTTTTCTTCTTGATAAGCGGACACTAAGAGATCTGTTTCTCTCTCACACTGCTCTGTCCTTTTTCTTACTTTGTGCCTTTAAATGCAATCATGTAGGAAGGTGATGCCTGGTGCCTCAGCAGCCATCTTGTGGCCAAGAGGGAAAAGTTGAAGGAATCAAAGAGCTTCCCTAACCCCACACTCAGACATTATTAAGATGCCAAACCAATCCTGGCACTGCCTATCTTCAGACTTCTGGGCAAGTAAATAATGAATTTCCTCATGTTTTTAGCCACTGTTGAGTAGTGAGGTGTTCTATGAACACATGCTAATTGATATATCCCAAATTCCAAGAAGGACAAAAGAAAAGTCACTTCCTTGAGAGAGCGGGGCTAATAAAAAGTGCAATTAACCAATCTCCCAGTATCTAAATTGGTTCTCTGAGAACTTGTCACTGAGAAAACAATTCTTAGTCCTTAGAGTATCCCTGAAGAACAACAACAATACCTCAGGCCCCTGAGTGCCAACTTCATGCAAGGCTTTTACCGAAGTGGTTTACTTACATCACCCAGTCTTCTGACATCCTTACTTGACAGGTACTATGATTTTCCCAATGTTTGAGATAAAGAAAAAGAAGTGGATGGAAGTGAAACAAAATGTCCTAGGCCAACAGCTGTTACAGAAAACCTGGTCCCACAGTAGGGAAATGGTTACTCATGTGGCCTCAACTGCAAAACATGGTCAATGCCAACCGAGTGATAAACCTTTCTTACTCTAACATGTAACAGCAGACATCTGGGCTCAGGGCATAGGTTACACACAGTCATTAGAGCTGTGCCTCGGTTTGCAATGGAAACCAAAGGAAGGATTCATAGACGACTCCTGCAATGGCCCCAGATGCTGCCTGAGACAGAGGTGACAGCAGCATCCACAATGCAGCTGACATCATGAGCAGGCAACGGTGTTGCTTCACGGCTGTTTCCATGTACTGGGCCAAGTGGGGCATGGCTTGATGCATATAGTGCTTCCATCCCCCAATTTTAACACCAAAAGAAAAATTAAAAGGTCAAAAAAATCCTTCAAGGGAAGTTGCTAAAAGGGGGCCCATGTTAAAAAGAAGTCACTTAGAAACATTAAAAGGCAGGTTGGTGTGTTGGATAGATGCAGCAAACGCACTGGCGTGGACAGCTGGGCATGCATCTTAGGGTAGAGAAAGAACCATCCGGCAACTTGGCTTCATAATTTTTGGCTGTGTGATCTTGAGTAATTAGCTTAACCTCTCTGAACCTCAGGTTTTCCATCTTTAATATGGAAATAATAGATATGTTTAAATTGAGTGAGTTGTGGTGAGAATTAAATGAAATGATACATGTCCAAGTTCTGATCTTTTACACAGTAAGTACACAATGATACTTAGCTACCATCATCATCATCATCATCATCAGTATTTAATGATAATAAAGTGCAATATTACTATGAAGTATGTAACCCAGTACTCAGCATGTGCTAGGTTCTCAGTAAATATTTACTCCTTTTCTCTTCTCTCTCCCTTCCACAAATAACTCAAAGATTTAACTCTGATAAGATGCACCTATTGTAATTTAAAAAAAATATTAATAAGCTCATCCCACTAAAATGATACTGGACTTGGTGTTATGGTAGATACAAAGACAAAGAAAGCTTCAATGGACATACGACCAAATAATAAATATGCCAAATGAAAAAAGCATGTACTCGTTAAAAATGTAATTAAATATACATAGCACTAACATTTAAAAAAATGTTATACATGTAAGGATAGCCCTTCCAGTTACTAAGTTTCTCTGGGTATTAAGAACAGAGGTACTTATGATTTTAAAAATATTTTGCCTTATAGTTCAAATTTTCTGCTATGAACATGTACACCTTACAAATTTGGAGGCAGAGACATTACTTTGCAAAAGATAAAAAACAGGCTCACGCCTGTAATCCCAGCACTTTGGGAGGCCGAGGCGGGCGGATCACGAGGTCAGGAGATCGAGACCATCCTGGCTAACACAGTAAAACCCCGTCTCTACTAAAAATGCAAAAAATTAGCCGGGCGAGATGGCGGGCGCCTGTAGTCCCAGCTACTTGGGAGGCTGAGGCAGGAGAATGGCGTGAACCCCGGGGGGCGGAGCCTGCAGTGAGCCGAGATCGCGCCACTGCACTCCAGCCTGGGCGACAGCGAGACTCCGTCTCAAAAAAAAAAAAAACAAAAACAGAAGTTTCTACCTTCCTGAATTGGTTTTTTAGGGGTGAACAGTTAATAATTCGTCAACCACATAAACGGTAACAAATCTGTAAGAAATTTTAAAATTTCTAAACATTTAACTAATCCAACCTCCATGCCTTAATAAGTTACTCTGGGTATTTTCCTCCTCCCTAACTTCCTAGTCTCACCAGAAGTAAAATTTTCCCCTTGGTTTCAACCTGCTTTTGTCTTCCCTGTAAGAATACTGGGAGGAGAAAATTCAGAGTACATCTTTAAGCCCCCCGCAAAGTGTGACTAGAATGTACAGGTAGGTTGGGCACACAAAAATAAATAACCTATTAAGAGTCATGACTACTGGGCTGACCTCACTCACAGAGGTATTGTGGACCGGCATTTGCTAAAAAGTTTTTCCTTATTGGTTGGCTGTTCTCAAAGAGCTCTGTGAATGCCAGGACTTATGATAAGCTATGACACACTTAACTGTTACATATTAATGTTCATGATAATGCAATCTTTCATTTGGGTGATTTAAAAGTCCCTCTAGTCCGACTTACAGTGAGATATACACTGAATGCTTCATCAATCATAACCATTTTTATTCTCAATCTTGTGCAAAAATACTAGAGAAGGTGAATTCCAGCTACACACTGAAGAGGGCTTTACTGTTAGCCCTGAAAAATTTCGCTCTTTTCACACGTACACTGGATTCCAACAGTTTCTGCCTAAGCATTCTATTTACCTGTGTCTTTCCCTGTAGCTGATCTTATCTACAGGGTAAAAGCAAATCCACATTCATATCTCTACTATAGGGTCAAATCTCCATATCTTATATGGAGAAAGCATTTCACAGTTACGAGCTTGACAAAATGCCCAGCATTGCAACATTTGAACTACTTGGGAGCAAGCAGCATGAGAAGGTCACAGCAACTTGAACGGAGCTTTTTAAAAGGAGGATTTAGAACCACCTCACAGCAAGAACCAATGGGCCCATTTATCGCCAAGCAGTGAGTCGGTGATCACACCTACCCTAATAAATGCACTTGAAAGAAACTACACCCTTTTCCCGTTCCTGTAAAGGCTTGTTGTAGTTTCACGGCCAGAATCTTCCCACAATTAACCTTGGACCTACAGATCATAAGGCAACTCAAGACACAGCCAGCAATCAGACTAGCCACCATCCAACATGGTCTTGTCCTACCTTGACTGCAATTATCTTCTAAATTAGAAACACAAGAATTGTTTAGGTCAGAATATAATAGCCCATTAGCCTTACACTGTCCCCACGTGCAACATAGAAGTAAATGCAACTGTAGAGACAGAAAAATCCGTAGCCCAAAATGTTTTGCTTGGGGTGGGGAAGAGTTAAGCCTGACCCTCTAAAATGAAGTTTTAAAAAAATATCTAACATATATGTATTCAATATTTACATTTTGATTTTATTATGTTTCCTCGCTTTCATACTCTTAAGTTCTCCCATTTTAACAATCTTCTTTTAGGCTAATAAATTTGTTTTGATGCCTAGGTCATTTACTGGTTGAGCTCTTAAGGTAAGGAAACACCAAATTATTGGAATTCAGTGGGGAGATGCTTCCAGGGTAAAGGTTCTCTGTTTATTAGCAAAAGAAATGCATTCAACTAATTTGACTTTTAAGTGTGATAAAATCTCCCTGGAAAAACTGATTCGATTATGATGAGTAATCCTTGGAGATGAAAAATGACAAATACACATATTATGTTTTATTATATATTAATTTTAAAAGGGTCTGAAACAAAACTCAAGTTAGCCATCTTTTAGATGTTGGAAAATGGCAAACTTCCCCACAAACTACATGCAAGAAGTAATTAAAGTAAATGAACATGAAATTAAACAGCACCCCTATAAAGTAGGATACAAAAGTAAAGATTATTAGGGAAAAAAAGATTGTCTTCCTGGTCTATATTAATCTCATGAATTGTGCATTTACTCTATTTCTCTTTTATTATTTGATGACGAGTTTTTAGAGCTTAGGTTTTATTAGGACTAGTTGGAGGAAGGTCTTCAGCAGTGAGCTAAGCTACAGGTCTTGGTATGTCATTACATCTTTCCCAATGACGTAAATACCAGACGAAGACATCCAAGGTAAAGGCAGGCTCATCAAACTTGCTGTGATGCAAAGCTGGAAGGTTTCCTCACATTGTCAAAGACAGAGTCAATATCCTGCTCAGAAAGGAGGTTGAAAGCCACAAAAGATGGGACTCCAGAGAGCAAAACTGCGCCTCTCTCCAATCAACTCCACTATTCCTGCAGAGCTCAGGGACAGCAGGGGTTTGCTGAATTTGGTGGTGGGGGTGGGGCATCCAGAATCCATTCTCACTTCAGTTTTCTTTTTTCTTTTCTTTTCTTTTTTTTTTTTGAGACGGAGTCTCGCTCTGTCGCCCAGGCTGGAGTGCAGTGGTGCGATCTTGGCTCACTGCAAGCTCCACCTCCCGGGTTCACGCCATTCTCCTGCCTCAGCCTCCCGAGTAGCTGGGACTACAGGTGCCCACTACTACACCCGGCTGATTTTTTGTATTTTTAGTAGAGATGGGGATTCACTATGTTGGCCAGGATGGTCTCGATCTCTTGACCTCGTGATCCACCCGCCTCAGCCTCCCAAAGTGTTGGGATTACAGGCGTGAGCCACCACGCCCGGCCTCTCACTTCAATCTTCTTATAAGGAATTACTTTCCCCCACTGTTGCATGCAGGCTGGGACTCTTAGTCAAGATCCCCTGCCCTGTTATCGCCATGGGGTAGATATGTGACTTAGACTAGGCCTGTCTGATTCATCTGAGTGACTGATGTGAGGACAGAAACATGTCTGAGGAGTACTGATTTTAGCAGTGGCTGCGACGAGCTGGGGAAGACACTGGCACTTCCAATACACTGGGATTATCCTGCTTCCTATCTTTTACCCATCTTCTGTTCATTCTGAGCTACCAGCTATTCATCCAATATCTTCTTTTAAGGATTACCTTTAAGTTGGCCAAAGGGAATCTCTGTTAGTTGTGACCAAAGAACTCAAGCAGTATGATGGGGAGGCCCTTGCTTGATGCTGATTCATGGGAGGAAGCTGAGTTTATGGAACTCTTGCTGAATATAATTCACAACATATGATATAGTGCTTCTTTGTTATAGGCGCTCCTAAATTATAAAAATTTGGCCAACGGTCACTTAAAGAAAGATCAGTGGCCAAACCTGCAAGTCAGGAATATTCTTACCAGTTCTTTGCAGCACAGTTTTGGCAATATCAAAAAAATGCAGAATGGGACCAGGCATGGTGGCTCACGCCTGTAATCCCAACACTTCGGGAGGCCGCGGTGGGCAGATCACCTAAGGTCAGAAGTTTTGAGACCTGCCTGGCCAACATGGTGAAACCCCATCTCTACTAAAAATACAAAAAAAAAAAAAAAAATAGCCGAGGGTGGCAGGCACCTGTAATCCCAGCTACTTGGGGGGTTGAAGTGGGAGAATCGCTTGAACACAGGAGGCGGAGGTTGCAGTCAGCTGAGATCATGCCATTGCATTCCAGCCTGGGAAACAAGAGTAAAACCCCATCTCAAAAAAAAAAAAAAAAAATGCAGAATGGGTAAAAAGGGGAGGTGACTAAAAGGAGGAAATTTCCAGGATGTAGAAAGAAAAAGAAATGGAGCCACGGGAGTATTTCTTAAAGGACTCAGGATTCTTAATCTGGATTTCCAGGGGCCACAGCAAATCATTATAATGAATTTCTCAGGCATTGTGGTGAAAACAACATGGACTTTTAGAAACACGCAGACCTGTGTGCAAATGTCTGCACTTCCACTTACCAGCTATGTGACCCAAACAAGACACATCATCTTTCTGGACCTCAGTTTTCTCATCTGTAAAATGGGGGTAACAATCATAGCTAGAACTCACTCATAAGCTACTTGGCAGGAGCAAACATGACAGTGAACACAAAATACCTCGCAGCACTGATGCGCAGTAGGCCCTCAACGAAATGGTAATTGTTATTACTGCGCTTAATAACATCCACAGAGCGCCTACGAATATCTACATAGTATGCTCTAGGCACACAAAAATAAATTAAATAGGTTCTTACCTTCAGGCAAGAATTTGTGGCTTTCGAATCTGAGAAGAACCCACTAAAATACACAGCAGACTTGAACAAAGGTTATAATGAAATACAAACACACACTTGTGGGAGCCCAGACAAGAGTGAGTCACACAGGCTGGGTTCAATTGAAAAGGCTTCATAGAAGTCATATATGAGCCAAGCCTTGAAGGATGAGTAGGATGTTAATAGGTAGGAGAGGGCGAAAAAAAAGACAGAGGATTGGCTGAAGGAAGCAGTAACAGGAGCTATAGAAGTTCAAGGGTAGGGCAAACAAAGGGCAGAATAAGGGGTCTGGTGTAAGCTCCGTAAGCACTCCTGTGTCAGTCCTGAACTCCCAGCAGAGCACCAGTCCCTTAGGTGACACCCAGATGTTTTGTGGAAAGCTAGGCTGGAGGAACTTCTAGAAGACACAGAGACTGTGGCCAGGGGATGAAGAGCTTTGAAGGCAATGCTAAGGAGCCAAGTCTTCATTCTATAGGCAGGAAGGCAACGACAGGAAGGGCAGGAGAGACTTCAGAGGTCAAATAAACAGGGGGCGGCAAGTGGAAGGATGTAGGAGGGGAATGGAGAAGGTGGAGCTTTGCTTAAGGCTTTAAGTGTGGGAACCTATCTTTTTGAACTGAAGCAATTCTGTGTCTAGGACTATCACTGATAATATTAACAAAGTCAATTTTGACCACAGAGAAACCTTTCACAGTAGCCCTAAGAATGGGATGGGCTGAGGCCCGGTACAGTGGCTCATGCCTGTAATCCCAGCACTTTGGGAGGCCAAGACGGCTGGATCACGAGGTCAGGAGATCGAGACCACCCTGGCTAACATAGTGAAACCCGGTCTCTACTAAAAATACAAAAAAATTAGCCGGGCATGGTGGCATGCGCCTGTAGTCCCAGTGACACAGGAGGCAGAGGCAGGAGAATTGCTTGACCCTGGGAGGCAGAGGTGCAGTGGGCCGAGATCGTGCCACTGCACTCCAACCTGGGTGACAGAGTAAGACTCGGTCTCAGAAAAAAAAAAAAGAAAAAAGAAATAAAGAATGGGATGGGCTGTCCCATGGGCATGAGTGGGCACAGCAACCAAAGCCTTGTAACAGAACCCAGAAGAGCCCAAGCTTAAAGCACAGACAAGCTACAGTGTGACCTTGCAGAGCTCACTTCACCTCTCTGTGTCTTAGTTTTATGACCTAGAAAATGGTGTCAGCTGCAGTATATCTTTGTAAGGTTATCATGAAGATGAAAAGAGAAGACATGCGTAAAGGATTCAGAATGGTTTGCTGAACTGGCACATACAAAGTGCTCGGTAAATATTACCTCCTATCATTCCTATTATTTTTCTTATTGTCCACCAAGGATGGTGAAAAATGAGTACCAATGTCCCAAATGACTCACTTCCTAAGTCTATGATCCCTGTGTTGGAAGAAAACTAAATCCTATGGACGTCTGGTAAAGGGAGCCGACCCCAATCAACTGCTTTTTCGTCAACAGACTAGATGGTTTGTGATGAGTAATTAGACGAAGAAAAAGAAGGATGAACAACTGTAACTGAAATAGGGTTGTGATGAAACAAAAGTGCCTACAAATCAATTAACTGTCCATATTAAGAGGAGGTGCCTATCACTTAGAACAGCATATTAACAGGCACCGGGGAAATGCTTAGTGATGTGGATGCCACCTGCTAGTTACGTATAAAGTCCCTTAGGACAAGGGAGCCCAGATTAAGCTCCACAGGTAAGCCCCTTTGGTGGACAGAGGGTGGGGGTGCTGCTGGATGCTCAGCATGGTACCCAATTAGGCAGGGACATGAAGGAAGAGGTGGGGAAGGGCAGCAGGGAACTAACCAGGGACACTTTCTTTTCTTTTCTATTTGAGACAGAGCCTCACTCTGTCGCCCCGGCTGGAGTGCAGTGGCAGATCTCGGCTCACTGCAAGCTCCGCCTCCTGGGTTCACGCTATTCTCCTGCCTCAGCCTCCCTAGTAGCTGGGACTACAGGTACCCGCCACCACGCCCACTAATTTTTTTGTATTTTTACTACAGGTGGGGTTTCACTGCGTTAGCCAGGATGGTCGCCATCTCCTGACCTCATGATCCGCCCGCCTCAGCCTCCCAAAGTGCTGGGATTACAGATGTGAGCCACCACGCCCGGCCAACACTTTCTAATACATAGGAAAGGCTGGGGGTGGGGAGAAATGCAGAGATGAAATAGGCACATGATACTTTTACCCTTTTGGCCATGTTTTGTCAAAGAATTTATGGGATGATTCATTTTTGCCAACTATTTCATATGGTAGTGCTTTACACTTCAGGATGAAGTCTGTTAAACATTCACATGTTCCTAAATATGGCATACAATGATAAGTAATTTAATTATTTCTGTATCATATTTAGAGCAATTTCTTTTAAAAAATTTTTTTTTTCCTGAGACAGATTTTTTTTTTTTCTCTGTTGCCCAGGCTGGAGTGCAATGGGGTGATCTCCGTCTCCCGGGTTCAAGCAATTCTCCTGCCTCAGCCTTCCGAGTAGCTGAGACTACAGGCGCGCGTCACCATGCCTGGCTAATTTTTGTATTTTTAGTAGAGACAGGGTTTCACTATGCTGGGCCAGGCTGGTCTCCAACTCCTGACCTTGTGATCCGACCGCCTCACCCTCCCAAAGTGCTGGCATTACAGGCATGAGCCACCACGCCCGGCCTACAGTTCTAGTTATTAAAGAACAGAGGTCTCGGAGCCCAAAAGTTAGGGGCAAAAGCTGGATTTTAAAAAAAGTCTACCAACTCACAGCCCCATGAGCTTTCCACCACACACCATCTGCCCTCCTCCTAAACGCAAATTGCTAACAAAGTTTAGAATTTGTTAAACCATTAACTCTGCATTTCCTCCTTCTGGGTGTCCTATTAAGCTAAGCAGGAGTCCCCCGGGCACATTAAGGTAAAACAGAAAGAGCCCCCGATAATATAGTTCAAGATAAGAATGTACGGTATTACATAACCTATCATTTATACCTTTTAAAGTAATACAGGCCTCTCGCAAAGCTGCCGGATATTCTAATTATCTTCCAGCACATTAAGGTTTGGGCTATATACTCTATTTAATAAATCAATACAAATAATGCCACTTCTAGTAAATTATCACTAAGTTTTCAACACAATATCAAACACATTAATAAAAAAATTAGATTTTTTTTTTAACTTTAGTTTCCAGTTCTGCAATCTGGAACTAAAGCCAATTCTTGTATTATTTCATATATTTAAATTAAAAAAAAACATAAAATTGAGCAAACTGGTATAACACAGAGAAAAACAGACTTTTATTTCTGAGAGTTAGACCAAAATATTATAATAGAAATCTACATTTGCTAAGATCTGATGTAATGCTGTAATTAACAAGATTTATTTTCTTTTGATTTATCAACATCTACCTACCCACAATAAAAGAACACAGAATACTGACGCAGCTTAGCAAGCTCTGTAGACTAAAGCTGTGTTACTGAGAAATAATCTTGAACAACTGTGAAAATATTCGCACATTTCAAAATGACTGTCTCTCTTGGTGGCCTGATCTCCCGGCTAGGAAAGACACACTGATGTTACTCTCAAGGGGACCGAGGCAGAAATATCTTTCATTGTGAATTACCTTATTTGAATCACTGCAGATTCAAAACAAAACCCAACTTCATAACCTATGGAATAGTCGACATTTTCCAATAAGAGGGTACACAAGTTACTTGGAAATATACTTTTGGAACTGTCCTCCATACAAGTCCTGATTATTAAGTATCATTTATTAATTCATCATCCATTTGTTCGCTGAACAAATATTTGTCAAGTCCCGGCCAAGTGCGGTGGCTCACGCCTTTAATCCTAACACTTTGGGAGGCCCAGGGAGGGGGATCACGAGGTCAGGAGCTCAAGACCAGCCTGGTCAACATGGTGAAACCCCGTCTCCACTAAAAATACAAAAATTAGCTGGGCATGGTGGCACGCACCTGCAATCCCAGCTACTTGGGAGGCTGAGGCAGGAGAATTGCTTGAACCCGGGAGGTGGAGGTTGCAGTGAGCCGAGACTGCGCCACTGCACTCCAGCCTGGCAAAAGGGCAAGACTCTGTCTCAAAAAAAAAAAAAAAAAAAAAAAAAAAAAAAATTTGTCAAGTCCCTACTACATACCAGACACTCAATGCTAAGAATACAAAAAAGATATGATCCCAGCCTGCACCATGACTATCAAAGCTAGGACCTCTTTGGGGCAGAGGAGAGGGGCTAAGTAGATTTCTAATACTTCCAGAAATAAATAAGCAATAGAATTTTTATACTCATGGTTTACTCCCAACATAAAACTTATGTAGAAAAGAAAGAGGCTGCCCTTTCAAAGAAAAAAAAAAGTCAGCAGATCAAAAGCATCATTAATCACTGTCTCTTTTAAATTAAAAGGTTCGCAAAAAGGTGGGCACAGAACCAACGTGGGAAACAAATCATTCCCCTTGTTGAGTGAGGGTCAGAGTCTAAATGGGAGAGTCCTCCGTATTTACCCAGCTCATCTCCTGCGTAATGGATTTGGAGGAGAGATTTCCACTGGGGCTCTGCTAATTTGAGGCTTGACTTTTGCTTTTTAAAAATGACACTTGGGTGGTTACTCTAGTATTGTGACTACTTTTAGAAATAAACCTTTCAAGTGTTCTCTCTGTGAGGTCCTCACTTACATCATCTGACCCGGTAGATCTTGAGCCGTTGCAAAGGTGCTCCATTAAGAAGCTGTGGGACAGAGTCTTCGAGTGGCCTTGGGACTCCATTGGCAAAATGGCTAGCCCTTTGAAAGCAAAAGTAAAACACGCCCAAAGCACCTGAGATAGGGCTTCTCACATAGTGGCTGGAAGAGTTCAGGAGACCCTGAAAGTGATTCATTTCAAATCAGGAGTAGCTCAGGAAAACTAAGGTCAGTGTTTTTCCAACTCCTGCCCTTCAGAACACCTCTATGCTCACCGTGGGCTAGGTCACAGGGTGCAGGGAAAGAAAACATGGCCCTTTTTGCTGTGTACGCTGCACAAAGGGGACACAGCCATGGACAGAATCAGACTTCCCGTCCTGTGGAATACCTACTGAGAGCAATTGAAACCTGTTTAAAAACTAAAAGTAAAACAACAAAACCGAGCCTGTGCAGAACCACGAAAGCCAGGAATACCAGTGGCTGCTGGGAGAATATAAACATCGGATGTGGGGGAATTGGGTTTTTATTGCTCTGTTGTTGCTTATCTTGAATTTTGCTGTCTACTCAGGCTGGGGGCTGAATTAAATGCTTGACCTTCCTTCTCAGTCAGTGTTCAACAACTATGTATATCATGTCCTACAACAAGCCAGATCTTTTGTGATGTGGGAGGTGTGCAGGAGTGAACTCTCTTCCAAACCCTTGAGGAAAGTGCCTATGCTTCATTACCTATATTTCTACATAAAGCTGCTCCACGTACTCAACTTCCAGCCATACTTAAGCTACTCCTTTGTGGAGATTCACTCACGTCAAAGCTCTACTGCAAAATTACTTAATAATAATAATGATCAGGTTGACCACACTCAGAGAAAACCCACATTCCTTTTTTTTTTTTCTTCTGAAATAGGGTCTCACTCTGTCACCCAGGCTAGAGTGCAATGGAGTGATTCACGGCACACTACAGCCTCGACTTCCCAGGCTCAAATGATCCTTCTGCCTCAGCCTCCTGAATAGTTGAGACTACAGGCACATGCCACGACTCCCAGGTAATTTTTTTTTTTTTTTTAAATTAGAGATGAGGTCTCACTTAGCTGCCCAGGCTGGTCTCGAACTCTTGGCTTTAAAAAATCCTCCTGCCTGGGCCTTCCTAATTGTTGTAATTTCAGGAGTGAGCCACTGCACCCAGCCAGGAAACCTGGATTCAAAAAGGATATCTGTCTAAAGACAAATCTCATTCAGCGAATTTAATACTTACATACAACTATGACCTGTAAGTCCAGAGTTTTAGGGTAAGAAGCATGTAAGCGTTGTACCCAATGGAGAATTTAAAGCTCAATGTAGTTTGGTAGCTCCAAGATCAAGTCATCCATGTTGATCACCTTATCATGGAAACCAAACATCCTGAAGACTTGCCCTGGAATGACTTCTAGAAAGAAGAGATTATTGTACCCAGACTGGAAAGCTAAACAAAAGTGATGTTTTTCAAAACACATCAATTCACAAGACCCAAGGATTATTTATGGTAAACCACCAACAAATATAAAATCCGTAATTCCAGAATGCAGTCAAATGAGGATGAGAAATGCAAGACTCATAAAATCTTGATATCAGGAATGGAGAGCCATGAATGGCGTTTTAGAGAAATTAGTTCAATTCTTAAGTCCTTAGACTTCTGAAAACATTGCCACTTGGAGGGATCTGATTAGATTTCCTAATTGCTTTATCACCTATCCTATCCTCCCTGGCTGGTTTGCTGAGCACTATATTAGAGGGGCAGGGAGATTCCCAGCATCCTTGTCATCTGTCTTCTACTCTGAGTTTCCAAACACAAAACTCTCCATTCAACCGTTATCACCCTATAGTTCAGCTGGAGGTAAAGAATTACGCAATTGATAACAGTCTTGTATTGGGTATTCCTATCAATATGAAAAATAACTGTAACATTTATTGAGTGTTCATTATACACTAGGCTCTACTGCTTTTATATTCAATATTGGATTTAATTCTCACAGCTACTTTTTAAAAATGGGTACAATTTCCCCTATTATACAGTTGAGAAAAGAGAGAGGTCAGGCAGCTCACGCAAGATCACATAGCGAGAAAGTTGCTGAGCTGGGATGCAGTCTGGCTCATCTGATTCCAGAGTCTGCACGTATACACACTCAGAAGTTCCAGCTGTAAGCTTCAGAGCAAGTCCAGCTCTGTTCTGTGAAGTGCTAGCTCTAATTTCAGGAATCTATAGGTGACTGGGGGAGGAAATACAGAAAGAGAAAACAACACATTCTACCTTCTTTTCCCTCTCAAGAAATTTCTGGACTGTTTCTCTTTAGTCTAACAGCAACAACTTTGGCCAAAAACAACTATATCTGCCAAACTTACCGAGCCCTGTGTTAGCATTGTTCTAGGCACCACCCACAACTGACCTGAAGCAAAATCACCCAGGAGACAAAGCACAGGATATAAGAAGAAAAGAGAAGGGATCGTTTTGCCCCGATATCAAAGAAGACTCAAGAACTGATGTAAAGAATGGCTCCTAGTTCCAGAAATCCCTTGGTAGTGAACTCTGAGGCAAATCCTTGAAGAGATGAGGAACACCCACTGCTAATATTCACTCATCCATTAGCTCACCTTAAGGCCTGGAAAGCCAACTGGATGGTTCTCTAGGAGGAAACAGCCAGATGTGAGACAAACATACCGAGGCAACTAGCTGACTTGACAAATAGCCTATCTCTCTGTCTTGCACACACACGGAGGCAGAGAACAGAAAACATGCAACATGGCAGAAAATGTGCAGACTTAGGTTTCCCAGGCTAGCTCTTGCCCCAGTAACGTACACTTGTTCATGGTGCAGTGATGATTTACAGCAACCGGCATGGGCACATGAAGCGCTGGAATGACTCCAAAAGAACTGGTAAGAGTATGAAGGAAACTGAGAACCAAGTGACAAACACCCGAAGACAAACCTCATCGGAATCACGTAGGAGGAGGGGGCGAAAAGTGAAGGTCACATTTCAGGAATCAAAAGGTAGGAGCTCATTTCACACCTCAGGAAACAAGGGTGCCAAAAGTTGAGAGTAAACCTCCAAAGTGCAAGAGGCCATCCAGGTCTAATGACTTGGTGTCGTCTTGACCAACCAGCCACAGAGTGCGGGAATGGTGCCTGGTCCTGAAACCCATCAGATGGTGGGTTCAAATTTTACCGCTAAGGAAGAATTTGCTAGCGCTGCAAAGATGGATGAAGAGTTAACATAGCAAGCAAGCCAGGAAGAGAGAAAGAGAGCACATAGGTGCCTGGAAATGTGACAGCCTTGAGGCAAAGTGAGAAAGCCACCTAGCCCAGGACTCACACCCAGAAAGGGCCATAATTTTGGACTTCTGTTTTTTTTTTTATTTGTTTATTTTTTTGAGACAGAGTCTCACTCTGTTGCCCAGGCTGGAGTGCAGTGGCGCAATCTCAGCTCACTGCAACCTCTGCCCCCCAGGTTCAAGCAATTCTCCTGCCTCAGCCTCCTGAGTAGCTGGGACTACAGGTGGCTGCCACCATGCATGACTGATTTTTGTATTTTTAGTAGAGCTAGGGTTTCACCACATGTTGCCCAGGCTGGTCTTGAACTCCTGACCTCAAGTGATCTGCCTACCTCGGCTTCCCAAAGTGCTGAGATTACAGGCATGAGCCACTGCGCCTGGCCCCAAACTTTTGTTTATTTTTATTTTTATATTTTTATTTTATTTTAGATTCAGGGGGTATACGTACAGGTTTGTTGCATGGATTTATTGCATAATGCTGAAGTTTGGGCTTCTAGTGAACCCACTGCCCAAACAGGGAACACTGTATCCACTAAGTAACTTTTTAACCCTCACCTTCCCCCTTTTTGGGGTCTCCAGTGTCAATTACTTCCATCTTTATGTTTGTGTGTACCCAATGTTTAGCTCCCACTTATAAGTGAGAACATGTGGTACTTGATTTTCTGTTTCTGAGTTATTTCACTTACGATAATGGCCGCCAGCTCCATCCATGTTGCGGTAAGAAACATGATTTCATTCTTTTTATGGCTGCAGTTTTGGACTTTCAATGCTCTCTCCAAATCAGATTTAACCTCCCGTCACAGATACACAGTGACAGGATTGAATTTAATCCTTCATCAAAGAACTTGAACCTGCAGATCCATTATTGGGCCACATCACCTCAATATATCAGAAGTAATGTTTTGAATAAATCTTGTGAGTCACATTATTATCACGCTGCATTTTATGGGAGTGTGTGTGTGTGTGTGTGTGTGTGTAAAACTTAACTTACTTGAGTTAAACATTGAGACTATACCATAAATTTTATAAATCTGTTTTGCCTTTGCATTAAAGATTAGTATTAGGGGCCGGGCGCGGTGGCTCATGCTTGTAATCCCAGCACTTTGGGAGGTCGAGGCGGGTGGATCACGAGGTCAGGACATACAGACCACGGTGAAACCCCATCTCTACTAAAAATACAAAAAACAATTAGCCGGGCGTGGTGGCGGGCGCCTGTAGTCCCAGCTACTAGGAGAGGCTGAGGCAGGAGTATGGCGTGAACCCGGGAGGCGGAGCTTGCAGTGAGCCGAGATCGCGCCACTGTACTCCAGCCTGGGCGACAGAGCGAGACTCCGTCTCAAGAAAAAAAAAGATTAGTATTAGGAGCTTTGAAGCAATGGAAGTGGCCCAGGTCTCTCTCTACTTTTGAGTGGTCCTTTTTTCTTACAAAGAGGTTCAATATTAGAAAAATTTAAAGAAGTATACAGTAGATCCACATGGAAAGAAATCTAAAAGAAAGGACTCGATGGCTAAATGTTCTTGAAGCATCCAAGAGAGGTCATGGAACGACAAGAGTCGTGTCCTTGACGGCTGCAAGGTGACTGCGCATAGAACTGCATCTGCAAGTAGAAATGGCAAACAGGTAGCAATCACTTTGCTGATGTTGAGGACCAAACACAAAAGCGATTATATAAGGAAGGACAAGGTCATGGAGCTAAAAATGCAAGAACAGAGACACAGTTTGCAAAAGACACAATAGGTAAGGGTGGGAGATGTAATTACGTAAAATTATATAAGATAAAAGAGGTTGAACCAGCCAAATATTATCACTTCTGGTAGACAGGGTTAACAGATTGCTTAAAAATGTCTGTGTTGGGCCAGGCACAGTGGCTCATGCCTGTAATCCCAGCACTTCGGGAGGCCAAGGCAGGCAGATCACCTGAGGTCAGGAGTTCGAGGCCAGCCTGGCCAACATGGTGAAACCCCGTCTCTACTATAAATACAAAAATTAGCCAGTTATGGTACCAGGCGCCTGTAATCCCAGCTATTCGGGAGGCTGAGGCAGAAGAATCGCTTGAACTTGGGAGATGGAGGCTGCAGTGAGCTGAGATCACAGCACTGCACTCTAGCCTGGGCGACAAAGTGAGATTCCGTCTCAAAAAAAAAAAAAAAAAGTCTGTGTTTTAATTATTTTAAAATTATTTCAGCTTCTTTTTTTTCTTTTTTTTGAGACAGAGTCTTGCTCTGTCGCCCAGGCTGGAGTGCAGTGGTGCAACCTCGGCTCGCTGCAAACTCCGCCTCCCAAATTCACGCCATTCTCCTGCCTCAGCCTCCCTAGTAGCTGGGACTACAGGCGCCCGCCACCTCGCCCAGCTAATTCATTTCAGCTTCTAAATTGCCATCAGCTAGATGAAGGAGGCGGAAAATAATTCTAAAAATCAGATACAGTCACATCACAAGGACTAAGACAAAGTATTCCAAAATGCTTGAGAACTGACAAATGTATTTCCGAGATTCCAAGGGGTAGGAAAAGCCCCAGAAGACTGGGAAAGTTGCGGGGGGGGGGGGTACTGGGATATAATGAAGAAGCTTCAAAAACTGATGAGCCAAGTAATTAAAACCGATCTTCTTCTCTTCCACACCAGGGGAGATACTGAGGGGAAACAATCTTTTTACCATCACTTTGAGAACAAGTTACCAAGCAACAACCAACATGGTTTTCTTGCAGACACATCATGCCAGCCCCTCCGACCAAGTGATAAGATAGGTAGATAAAGGGGAAATGAGAGATGTAATCTTACAGACTTCTGTTAGTCCCCCGATTCTGTCACTTGTGACATTCTCATCAGCGGGCTGGGAAGATGCAAGCAGGCATACCACACCCAAAGGGTGGTTATCGCTGGTGTGCTGTCAACCTGGGGACGTCTAACAAGTGATGTTCCACAGGTGTCCACCTATCCACCAGGATTATTTAATATCTCTATCACTGAGATATTAAGAGAGAGCTTCCTGTGCCCACTGAGCCAGCCTGGAATCAAATTCCAGGGTCTCCCTATCAGCAGCCTGTATCATTACTTCTTTTATTACCCAAAATGTAGCCTTGTGGTTCATCTGTGCAGAAGGAAGACAAAAATCTGGGAAGGCAAATGAACGCAGACAGATAGAAACTTCACTCTGCAGTGGCACCACTACCCATGCAGGCCCTTCCTGGACTCACAGCTACTCAGAGTGGGTTTTTTTTTTTTTTTTTTTTTCATTTAATGGCACATGACGATGCACACAAAACTTCAACTCTCAGTCTGGAATCAGCCCACAGGTCTGCAGCTATAAAAATCACCTCGAAAACTGAGATTTCAGAGATCCAGTTCTCAATGTTACCTTGAAGATGACAATTTATGAAGAAACAGGTGATTTTAATCCGAAATTGCCAGGAAACAAATTATTCCTCAAAAGCCCTTGGAAAGTAATAAGATAGCTAGGCAGAAAAAAAAAAGATTCTGCAAAACTAAACTTAATGTGTATTCATCTAGACCTGAATTAAAAATAAAATTCCACTATAAAAAGAATTTTTCAAAATGTTAGGCCCAAGAATATGGCCATATTGTTCCATCTTGAAGAACCCAGTTGATTCAGTTTTATTACTGGCCTCCCCGCTCTTCTAAGTAAGTCCCTCACTATAAACATTTACGAATTCCATCTCAGCATTAGTACTAAACAATATTCATTAAGAATCCCGCCAAAGTGCAACATGTAAGTAAATCAAACCTTTGATGCTCTATTTTGCAAATTTCATGGGCCACTAGGGATAATTAAAAGGGCAATTATATAAAGTTGGTGCAGTTTTGAGAAACAAATGACATTTTCTGCTTTAAAGCACTTGATAATTTGATATTTTGCTATTAGGGCCTTCATGTGTACTTTTATAGACAGGCAGCCAAATAAACAATAAATGTTCCTTAACAGCCTCTAATGATTGTTTTTGCCCACTGATATCACTCACCATTCCAGTCCATAAATCATATGCTAAGAGATTAAGGTAAAGATAATGAAAAAGTATGAGAAACCATTAAGCTAGAGGCGGGGGAAAAAAGGCTGAAAGTGTTGATTTCTTCTATAGTTTTTGCCAAAGCACCTAGCAAAGTCTGAGTTTCCGAGTGCTGGAGTGGCTTCGGTTTGTCACTGTGTTTAACCACCGCTCTGAAGCCAGCAAAGTACATTACAGCTCATGAAAAATACAGCGAAGAAACTGCTCGTGGCAGAAGCATTTAACTTCCTTGTTAGCAGCCTCCCCAAGTGGCACTTTTTCACCAGCAAGTTGTTTATTATGTTCGGTGCCAGGCAAAACTGATTAAATGGGGCTCTTAAGAATCAAAGCGTTATAAATTCATGGAAATACAGCAAGCAATAAATTCCATGGAATTAAAAGCTTACTAGTGCTATTAGCATTTCAGGGTGTTTGAATTGTTAATACTGATGTGCAAAAATGATGTGCCTCTAAGACAAGGCAGACCACAGCAACACAAGTGACTGGCTCTACAAAAATTTTATCAAAGTGTCACTGGGACCTGGCAGTTGTTAAAGATACAGGAATGGAGGAGGGGAGTAATTATCTTCAAAATTCTCATTTGCCCTAAAAAGTCAATCCCACAGAAGAGAGAAGGTGCCAAATAAAGGTTTACACACAGGAGAAGAACAAGCATAAAAATATTATGCAAAGGATTTATGCTTTAAGTGAAAGAAAATTTCATCTTAACAACCAAGAGGGTTGAGAGTTTTATCCTGTAACCTGGTCTTAGCAGGGATGGGGCCCAACATGTTTTAACTGGGTTGATCTTAATCTTCTTACAGGACAGATAACCCCAGATCAGGCCCTCAAAAAGTTACCAAGTGGAGTGGACACGTTGGCCAATAAATTTTTCTGGTTTGTCATGTTTCATCTTCGACTCTTTCTGGGGGGGTTATAAAGTCTTATTCTAAAGTGACAAGGGGGGAAATCAATTATTATGCCATTAGGCAAGTTATATTCTCCCTCCCAGGTGCAAGATATGAAGTAAACGCTACTGCACCCATCTATTTAAAGAATACTTCTAGCTGGGTGCGGTGGCTCACGCCTATAATTCCAGCACTTTGGGAGGCCAAGGTGGGCAGATCACCTCAGGTCAGGAGTTTGAGACCAGCCTGGCCAATATGGTGAAACCCCGACTCTACTAAAAATACAAAATTAGCCGGGTGTACTGGCGCACACCTCTAATCTCAGCTACTTGGCAGGCTAAGGAAGGAGAATTGCTTGAACCTGGGAGGTGGAGGTTGCACTGAGCCGAGATAATGCCACTACACTTCAGTCTGGGTGATAAGAGCGAGACTCCATCTCAAAAAAAAAAAAAGAATACTTCCTTCCAACAGAAACATATCTAAAGATCTGTGATGGACAAATACAAATGTAGGGAGAGAGAAAAGACAAAAAATTAGCAAAGACTTCTTAAACAATTAGTTTTGTTGATAAAAAGTGTAAAGATAATTTTACTTTTTTGGTAAAAGAAAGAATTGCTGCCCACCAATTCAGTGTGATCGCTTGGAAACACAACCTAAGAGAAAATTCACTGTAAATCTGGATTACCCGATTTCAGGAAAAAAGCAATCTAAAGCTGTCAATCTAGACAGACATCCAAACACCTATTCATCCACTCCAGAGCTGGCCAAAAAAGTACTGTTTTTTAACACATCAAGAGAACTTAATTCCTTTGATAAAAGAACCACATGTGTAATAGAATCTACTGACGGATCACTGGTACATATGATTATCTCTGGGGCTATGTTCCACATGTGAATATAACATTTGTACTCACTGAAGCTGTCTGCTGCTTCCCTACAGAGAGACAGAGCCTGCTCACGTACCAAAAAATAGAAAGGAGATAAAGAGGAAAAACCTTACAGGGAGAAACTCATAACCACTAATGTGCTTTCACTGGGCTTAAGTCCAAAGCCATGCATTGGTACAGAAGCAACATTTCACAGGGTGTCTGAATTGTTAAAACTGCTGTCCAAAATGGTTCTGCCTCTTGGACAAGACCTACTATGTGTAAAATATTGGCAGGGGCGATGAATACATATAAGGCATTGTTCTTGTACTCAGAAAAGTTTAACAGTCTCACTGGAGAAATAATCAATTATAAAGCACCTATTATACATTCTAAATCAGGAATCAAAAGAGTGTTAATAGACAGGTTCTCTACCCACTGGGATTTTAGAGTGACTTGAAGATAAGGCATACACCCAAAAAACAACCACCGAACAAGGCAGTATTATATCTATCAACATTCTATACACATGGAATAATAGGGTTCTTTTGTGCAAAAGAATCACCAATTATAGGAGAAGGAAGAGTCAAAGTTTGATAAATAGATTACTAGGGAAAATTCAGCAATGAAAGTGAGAAATAATATGCACAATTTTCTCTCAGCGTCCTCGGCATCCTGGGTGGGTCAACTTTGATGTCCTCCTGAGGCTCCGTATAGAATTAAACCCAACAGTGGTGAACAAAACCAGTATGGCCCTTACCATATTGCTCCCATGGGTCTTGCAATATACTAGGGGTGGGGGATTTGAGGAGGACAAGTAGCAGAAGGTGGCCTCAGTAATAGAGAAGAACTAGAAGCTTCCATGCCTGTGTCCCACATTTACCCCCCGACCTCCCACCCCGGGTACCTGATCCCCTGCTCTTCTCACACAGGTCTGTAGTCCCTTGTTTTCCTTCAAAACTAGAAATTCATTTCTCAGTCCTTTATTCTCATTGACTAGCAACTCTTTAATGTCACTGGGCTGCAGTCAAGCATTACGCCAAAGAAAAGACACTCATACTGTCCACTTTTCCTAACTAACTGGGAGAAAGAGCTCTGCCCCTTATTAGGGTCACCTGACTTTGGTTCATTTTTTTGACTGGAAAGTCCTTCCAGGATTGCTGCAGATACCTTTTCAAAAGTGACACCTCTTCCAGAACTGCTAGGAGAAAGCTCAGGTCTAGCTTATTTCTGGACCTGGAGGCAACCATCTCAAGGCCATGGTCTTCCTTGGTTTGAAGGTGCAGCATGTGAATAAGGGAAATTGCTCTCTTCCTCTCCCAGTAGAGCCTCCTAACTTCTCACTATACATGAATTAGGACTAAGGGGAGGCCTCACACTCATGTGTGCGCATCCATCTGGCTCGCTCTCTGCTGTTCAATCCCCTCTCTTGTACAACGAGCAGAGGCAATAAGGTGCACATCCTTCTTCCTTCTGGTCCTTGTGTGTCCCATAGGGTCCACTTAAGAGGGACCAGATTCAGGTCTGTGTGAGGAATCAGCTGAGTGTGAATTCAAGTTCAATTTCCAAGAAATACTAGCAATGAGGCACTGGGAAGGAACAAGTCTAACTAACAATCAAATGATAATTTGCATCCGGCCCTATCCTCCTTCAAACATGTCTGGCTTATGTGGAGCAGTGTCATCTGATGCTTACACCACTGTAACCGAATTGGACTCCCACCTCCAATACATGCTAAGGCCCTCACCCTTCCTCCTCGCTACCACAAGCCCTAACTCAGCTGCTTCCTTCTCTCCTCTAATCCCCTTGCCTTGGCAGGTTCACGACTCCTGTATTGTGTTTTCTAGCACGAAAGTTGGCTGGTATTTTCAAACGTGCCCATCCCCCTTCAGTCTTCCTTGAATGCAGTCGTACGCCGCCTCCATTATTTCAGTATCCAAGAACAAAGTTTCTGATGACAAAGTCTGTCCTTGGAACACAACCCCTTTGCTCATGGGGGGATGACTGCTTGATAATAGGGCACTAACTGTGCAGCCCAGACAATGAGCAAAAAAAGAAACTGGGGGGAGGGAGAAAAATAAATAACAATACAAAGTAATAAATGACTTCATGCCAAACGCATGGTGAAGGAATCAAATGCTCTACTATTCTGAGCACTGAGTGATTTCCTTGAAAGGTCTGGTCATGGATGGTGGCTACAAAATCGGAAGAGGGCAGTGCAAGGGCCATTGTGAGGCTAAATACAACTTGATGATAATTCAAATTGTCTGCTCATGCCCTTCTCAGACTGCAATGGCTTCACCCAATCCCTCTAACCTGTCTACTGAAGTCCTACTCCTCCCAGGAGCCTTCACTGCAGGGTAGCCTCCCTCAGGAGTCTTCCGCTAATTTTCCCAAGTAGAAATGAAGGAGCCCTCCCTTCCAATTCCTTGGGTCGAATATTTCACATCAAAAAGGACTTCCATATTAGCACCAGTGCCTTCTCTACCATGCTGTGAGTTTCCTGAGATCTGCAGACATGTGTTATTCATCTTAGTGTTCCCAGGCCTATAGAAGCTCTGGGATTTATCCATTTTAACTATGTTGCAAACAGGAAACAGAAGATACAGATAAATGAAAGGCAACCCTCAAGATTGGCCACCTTAACTAAGGACACTAAGAAGAAATATGGTCCTTAGAAGCATATGACCCAAGGCCACCCCTGAAGAGTCGGGACAAGAGGCTAGGACCTTCCCTGCACCCCTTGGAGCAGCAAGGTGACACGGATGGAGCTGCTGGAGCTCGTCACCACTAGGAAAGGGGTCCTATTAGAAATGGGGTCAATTCAGAAGAGAGCAGAGGGGAGAAAAGCAAAGATGGGTTGTCTAGCCAGGGCTACATCTGACCTATTCAGTTATATCATCAGATAAAGTCTCTTTTTGCTTGAGCCAGCGTGGGCTGAGTCTTCTATGGCATGCAACTAAAAAAGTATTTTCGATAACACAGTGATCCACGGAGGTAGAGGTAATAATTTAGCATTACAGGAGACAAGGCATACGGAATCGAAAGTCAGGAGTCAGAAGCTGGAAGTAAAGGCTGGGTAGATCTGGGCAAAATCAACAGTTTCTTATCACTGGGTTTCTGAAATCAATCAGCAATCTTATCTGATTTTCACTGTTATTAAAAGCAAGGATTTAAAAGAGAGATTATCAAAATTCAGTATCTGATTAATTGTAGCAGGGCTTGTTGCCCCTTTAGGGAGTAACACTTTGCTCTTTGCCATTCTAGAGCTATGTTTAAATGCATATTATACTCATAAACAGCACCAAAGAGGTAAGCAAGAATAAATTCCACAGCCCCTGGCAACTACCAGTTTCCCTTCCCAAAGGCATCCATTATTACCAGTTTCTTGTCTCTCTATTCCAAAAATATTCTGTATACAATACAATCACATATGTATTTTGTATGTATATTTCTTTTTCTCCCACTTCATCCAAATAGTATTCTATTTACCCACTTGGTCACTTAATATATATTGGAGATATTTCTGTACCAGTACCTACAGGTGTACGTTCTTTTTTAACAGCTGTGTAGTGATGTCCCTGAGTGTCCCTCATCCTGGGGATGGACCATAATTTAGCAATTCCCTCCTGACAGACATTTACGGAATTTCTTTGCTTTTGCCCCCACAGATAATGTTACAAGTTATAACCCTGAACACAGGCCTTTTATCACCTAGGTAGGTGTAAGTCCCTACAAGTAACAGTCCCTTTTCCCTACTGCATTTGTGATCTAACAGAGTCAACAACCCTAACAGCTGGAAGGATTAATCCCCATTCCCACCTCATGTACCCTACACCTGGGCTTCCCTTTTACTTTTCTTGTTTTGTTTTGGCAGTTTTCTGATAGATTCAGACAAGCAGGTGTCTTTGATGGACGCTGAGAACAAAACACGGAGGCACAATTCTACTGCAGAATCCAAACAACCTTGTAAAATATTCCCCCACCACCTTTTTTACAGGCCTGGAAGAAAATCATTTGAACCTATACTTAGTGCTGTATGTGAGGCTTCTGGGCATGCACCGTATTATTAGAGTTACACAATGTAGTAATCACATGCCCATGTCCCTGGAGGTTACAGCAGTGGTTCCCCATCCTCTCATGCTTATCCCTTCTTCGTTTTTTTTTGTGTGTTTTTTTTGTTTTGTTTTCTTTTGTTTTGTTTTGTTTTCCTGTCCTTTCCCACCTTTAACATATCCTGCAGCATTCTTTTAGCCTGTTTTCGTCCAGTCTAATTATTCTTCAATTTTAAATAATGTAATAACTTTGACATTTTCATTTATAGTTAAGCCACGCTAACTTGCACAAATGACGGGTAGACACAGCACAAATTAACAAGCCTGAAAAAATCAGCAAACACCCAAAAAGCCAATGATTAAAAAGGAATCAGGTTTCTGCATTATGAAATGCACATTTATTTTTACAAGCAATTTCTGCAGACTTGTGAGAAAGTATGAAGTAGTGACACTTGGCTGCTTTCTCATGTTCTCCCTTTTCTAAGCTATAGGGTTACTTTCTCTGCATGGTCTTCAGTGATGATGTTTTCTGGACGAAGTATCAGGACTTAGATGCCTAAGTCATTCTGAGTACAAGGTTCAAAAGGTAGTCTGTGAGCTCAGTTTTGGTCCTATAATATAGGAATTTCTGGCATTTCTGGTTACAAGAGAGAAGAAAAATGGAAATGGTTCTTCCCTGAAAAATCCAGGATGTGTCTAATCCAGTTTCATTATCTTCCAACTCCACATTAGGGCTCTCTCAACAGGCTACTCACTCAGCCAATATCTCCATCAGACACGGTCACATCAGAAATCTAGGTGGCATCATGAACCATTCCCTCACTCTCACATCCCTTATTCTATCCATCAGTGATTGCTGCCTAATTTTAACCCCAAGTATATCTTTTTAAAATTTTATTTTTTAATTAACAACAAATAACTGTATCTATGCATGGTGATGCATAGATACAGTGTTTCAGTACATATAATGCACAGTGATCACGTAAGAGTGATGGGCACATCTGTCATCTCAAAATTAATCATTTTGGGGGGTTAGGAATGTTCAGTATCCTCCTTCTAGCTGTTTGAGACTAATTATGTATTGCTGTTAACTATACAGTCAGCCTACAGCAGTATAGAACAACAGAATTTATTCCTCCTACCTAGCTATAATTCTGTATCCTTTAACAAATCTCTCCGTTCCCCCTACACTTCCCAGCCTCTAGTATCCTCTGTTCTACTTTTTACTTCTATGAGATCAAATTTTTTTTTTTTTAGAGACGGAGTCTCGCTCTGTCGCCCAGGCTGGAGTGCAGTGGCGCTATCTCGGCTCACTGCAAGCTCCGCCTCCTGGGTTCACGCCATTCTCCTGCCTCAGCCTCCCTTGTAGCTGGGACTACTGGCGCCCGCCACCATGCCCGGCTAATTTTTTTGTATTTTTAGTAGAGATGGAGTTTCACCGTGTTAGCCAGGATCATCTCGATCTCCTGACCTCGTGATCCGCCCGCCTCGGCCTCCCGAAGTGCTGGGATTACAGGCGTGAGCCACCGCACCGGGCTGCACTTTTTTTTTTTTTTTTTAACTTCCACATATGAGTGAGAACATGCAGTGTTTAACTCCCTCTTGCTGGCTTATTTCACTTAACAATGTCCTCCAGTTCCATCTATGTTGCCGCAAATGACAAGATTGCATTCTTTTTCAGTGCTGAATGTTATTCCATTGCGTATATACAGCGCAATTTCTTTATCCATTCATGTGTCCTTGGACAGTTTTAAAGACTTCCTCTTCCTTGCCTGTCCACTATCAACACCACAGTCCAAATGACAGCATGCTCTACAATAGCCTCTTGCCACATGCATCAGTCTGATGACTGCAGCCTCTAACTCCTCCCTGCATATCATGTTCCAGCCACGCAGGCCTTATTTCTTTGCTTCAAGCATGCCAAGTTCACTCCCGCCTGGAGGACTGGACACTAGTTGCTGCTTCGACATTGAATGATCTTTCCCTAATCCTTACATGTCTGACTCCTTTTCATCTCAACTAAACTGTTTACCTTCATAGAGGTATTTTCCCAAATTAAAAAAAAAAATGCTGTTGGAGTATTTAATTAATTAATTTAATTTTTTTAGGGTTGAGGTCTCACTCTGCTGCCTAGAGTGGGGTGAGGTGGCAGGATCACAGCTCTCTGAGGGCCCAGTTTTGTCTTCATTGGCTCACTAATACAAACTCAGCAAAGAATGCTGTGGCTGGCACACAGGAAAAGCGCAAATATGTGATCAAAGCATGAGAAAATGAAGAATGTGGTCACTTGGATTGCCTACTTCAAGTTCTGGCCATGACACATACACACGAAGGATGTGACCTGGGCATGCTGGGTGAATGGCTGGCCCCCTCTCTGTGCCTGCGGGAAACAGTAGCCCCTACCTAACCCAGAGAAACCAGATTTTTCTGAAGTTTCAATGAAATTATAGATAAAGGCAATAAGCAGGGCCTGACACACAGCAAACATTCATTAATTAGCTACTGTCATCAATAGCTTTTGATATTATTCCTGTTTTTTACAGTCAGAAAAGTCGTAGATAAATTAAAAAGGTGTAAGAGATGTGTCTTCTCTGATGTTCTCCATCTTTCCCTCCTTTACGAGCACGGAAGCCCTGGACAGTAGGCTACAAAAGGTGATCTGTGGTATCTCACTGCCAAGCTGGCTTCCCAGAAAAAAACCCAGCTTGCCTCCATCCTGGTGCTTAAAACAGCCAGTCTCAGGAAAGCAGCAATTTGATTAAACAAATTTCTGACCGGGCACAGTGGCTCACACCTGTAATCCCAGCACTTTGGGAGGCTGAGGCAGGCAGATCACAAGGTCAGGAGTTCAAGACAAGCCTGACAAACATGGTGAAACCCCATCTCTACTACAAACACAAAAATTAGCCAAGTGTGGCGGTGTGCACCTGTAATCACAGCTACGCAGGAGGCTGAGGCAGGAGAATCCACTTGAACATGGGAGGTGGAGCTTGCAGTAAGCAGAGATCATGCCACTGCTCTCCAGCCTGGGCAACAGAGTGAGACTCTGTTTCGAAAACAAACAAACAAACAAACAATTCCTAACAAGTGAAATACCAGTTAAATAATACCCATCCCCACCTTCATAAATCTCTTAGAGGCCTTTAATGAGGATCTTTGTTACTCTTGATAGAAACAGGAATTGGGGCCGGGCATGTTGGCTCAGGCCTGTAATCCGAGCACTTTGGGAGGCCGAGGCGGGTGGATCACCTGAGGTCAGGAGTTCGAGACCAGCCTGGCCAACATGGCAAAACTGTGTCTTCTACTAAAAATACAAAAATTAGCTGGGTGTGGTGGCAGGCACCTGTAATCCCAGCTATTTGGGAGATGGAGGGAGAATTGCTTGAAACTGGGAGGATCACGCCATTGCACTCCAGCCTGGGTGACAAGAGTGAAACTCCACCTCAAAAAAAAAAAAAAAAAAAAAAGAAAGAAATAGGAATTGATACCATTGTTCCAGAAAAGAAAAGAGTTGGGGAATATATATATAAAATTTCAATATAAATCAATATATGTTTATCAAATTCAAATACACACAGCTTTTCACCCAGCATGTCCCATTCTGGTAATTTGCCCTAAATTAGTGCTTCTCAACTAGGGCAATTTTTTCCTCCATGAGACACTTGGCAATGTCTGGGGATATTTTTTCCCTGTCATGCCTGGGGCGGGGTGGTGAGTGGGGAGCAGAGTTATAGGCATCTAGCAGGTACAGACCAGGGATGCTGCAAAATATCCTACAAATTACAGCACAGTCTCCCCACAAGAAAAAACTAGTCAGCCCCAAACAAAAATAAGCTGAGGTTGAGAAACAGTCCTTAGGAAATAGACAGGCTTGCAACTATGCATATACAAGCTTTTTGTATACAATCTCGTGTATCCAACCAAGTGGAAATGGTCAGATAAACTGCGATATATTTTCACATAGCTACAAAGTAATAATAATGTTGCTATATATCAATTGTTACAGAGAGATATGGGTAACATTTTGAAATGTTTAAAAAGTAGGAAAAATGTAGCATACTCCTGGCAAGAGAAAACTGTTATGTGCCTATAACAAACTGCCCAATAAAAACAGAATGCAGGCCAGGCACAGTGGATCATACCTGTAATCTCAGACCTTTGGGAGGCCGAGGCAGGCGGATCACGAGGTGAGGAGATCGAGACCATCCTGGCTAACACAGTGAAACCCTGTCTCTACTAAAAATATAAAAAATTAGCCGGGCGTGGTGATGGGTGCCTGTAGTCGCAGCTACTCGGGAGGCTGAGGCAGGAGAATGGAGTGAACCCGGAAGTCGGAGGTTGTAGTGAGCTGAGATTGCGCCACTGCATTCCAGCCTGGGCGACAGAGTGAGACTCTGTCTCAAAAAAAAAAAAAAAAAAATAGAATGCAAGCCACAAATGTAACTTAAATTGTTCTAATGGGTACATTTTAATAAGTAAAATGAAGTGAATGAAATTAATTTTAATAGTATGTTTTAATCCAATATATTTAAAATATTATCATTTTAACCCATAATCAACACCCAAAATTATCCGATATTTTACAATATCGTTGTTTTTTTTTTTTTTTTTTTTTTTTTTTGAGACCGAGTCTTGCTTTGTCCCCTAGGCTGGAGTGCAGTGGTGCGATCTCAGCTCACTGCAACCTCCACCTCCCTGGTTCAAGCGATTCTCCTGCCTCAGCCTCTTGAATAGCTGGGATTACAGGTGCCCACCACCGTGCTCGGCTAATTTTTTTGTATTTTTAGTAGAGACAGGGTTTCACCATGTTGGACAGGCTGGTCTCAAACTCCTGACTTCAAGTGATCCACCCGCCTCGGCCTCCCAAAGTGCTGGGATTACAGGTGTGAGCCACGGTGCCCAGCCTACAATATCTTTTTTTTGTTTTCAAAATAATTCAGGCTAGCCACATTTCAACTTCTCAAGAGCTGCCTATGGTAACTGGCTACCATATTGGACGGCCCCGGTCTATTCCATAACCAATGAGCAGAGAGAAATGTTTAGAATCATGGTCTCCAAAATGGTCCAAGTTGTGATCCTGGGGGTGAATTTACGGTAATGTTTTCTTTCGTATTTATGTTTTCCTTACTGTTTGTTATGATGACAGTTATCCTGTATAGGTAAAGAAAAATTAAACTGTATGTATTTTTGAAGGCACGAAGAGAGAAAACAGCTTGTTAGGCATCATGAAGATACACGAAGCAGCCCTTTCTAATTCCTTATTGAAAAGGACAGATCCTACCAGCCTGGGTAACATGGCAAAGCCCCTTCTCTACAACAAAAAAAAAAAGAAGAAGAAGAAAAAGTAGCCAGGCGTCGTGGTGCATGCCTGTAGTCCCAGCTACTCAGGAGGCTGAGGTGGGAGAATCACCTGAGCCCAGGGAGTTCAAGGCTGCAGTGAGCTATGATCATGTCACTGTACTCCAGCCTGGAAAACAGTCAGACCCCATCTCAAGATAAAAATTAAAAAAAAAAAAGAAAAGGACAGATTCTCGAGTTTTCCAAGAAAGGGTCGCTATCACCAACCATGTGCGTGTGCACATACTCACTCTCTCTCTCTCTCTCTCTCTTTCTCCTTCAGATAATAATGGGGTCAAGGTCATTCCTGCCAACTGCACCCACAAACAGCCAACCCTCTGCTATCTCAAAATGCATCTGAGTGGTGAGAAAGCACCCTCTTCATGTTCTTCCAAACAGACACGGATTCTGGCTCCCTGCCCTGTAGAACACACACATCCTCCCATCTAGCCTTGGACATGGTGAATACCTGACCGACATGTTTTCTGCCCACATTGCTCAATGCAAAGTGCTCTCAGGCCTGTCAAGAGCCTAATGCTCTTTTAATGCAGTCTCTATGTGTAAGTTCTAAAATAACATCATGTTAGAGCCAATGAACCTCACAAACAGCCCTGGAAAACCTATTCACAGTACTTCAGTCCACGGTTTAAGTTTTGAAAAGCTCGTGAGTCCAGGTCTCTCCTTCTGAACTCAGGAACATCTGGATGGCAATGGCTTGGCCTTTTACATTATTATCCCTCAAATCTAAGCTGAGGCTGGGCACAGTGGCTTATGCCTGTAATCTCAACACTTTGGGAGGCCAAGGCAAGTCACTTGAGTTCAGGAGTTCAAGACCGGCCTGGTCAACATGGCAAACCTCTGTCTCTACTAAAAATACAAAAAAAATAAAAAATTAACCAAGTTTGGTGGCGGGCACCTGTAATCCCAGCTGCTCAGGAGGCTGAGAGGGGGAGACTCGCTTGAACCCAGGAGGCGGAGGGTGCAGTGAGCTGAGATTGTGCCACTACACTCCAGCCTCGGTGACAGAGTGAAAAAAAAAAAATCTAAGCTACAACAAAGCTAAGTGAAGATAAGCCCGTAAGATCCCTCTAAGTGGTACCACACCTTACTCTCTGGTGGCACGTAAGAAATGAGCAGAAGAGACAGATGATTTCACGTAGAGTGTTATCCATAAAAATTCAAAAATCATTTCTTTCTACTTAAGATCTTAATTTTTTCTATTTTTGGACAAAAGACAGTACCAGGATGCCTGTTTCATTTCTATTCCTATTAGGCTCTCCTTAATATATATATATATATATATTTATGAAAGATATTTAAAAATTCTTTCCATATCTTGAATTTTTAATTAATAATAGAGATTATTAACCTCCTTGAGAACTCACTACATTCCACGTACTATGCTAATCATAAAAATTACTGGTGTTATGGAGCCGACATTTACTGAGCATTTGCTGTGTATAAAACATTGCTCTAAGCACTTTTTCCCTAAAAAAAATTTAGTTAATCCTCAACTACTTCACAGGGGAAGTACTAGTTTAGTATCTATTTTTGCAGAATAAAAAAAAGGCTTCAAGGAATCTGGTTACTTCCCCAAGATCAGAAAGCTAACAAGTAGCAAGACCAGGCCCCCAACCCAAGATGGAAACCTGAACTCCCAACCTATGCTATTCTTTGTTTCATCTTCACAGCATTCCTATAAGGCAGGTCCTTTCATTCTACCCGTTTCACGGATGGAGACAGTTAACTGAAAGTATTCAGGCCATGCCCAAGAACTGACATCCAAACTCAGCCAAGGCATATTCCAAGTCCATGCCTGCCTGGAGACATGCTAGTCCCAAACAACAAGCTATACCTTCATCATGTCGGCACCTGAGACAGTCAATTTCCCATTAAAAAATTGGTCCTGTTTTGAAAGGGTGGTAGCAGGAATCAGACAAGTACACAACAACAGTCCAGTTTCTAAGTGCATTCTCAGGAATGGGAAGAACAGAGAAAAAGCAGAGCATGGTCCAGGCCATGGGTACCCATCTGCCTTCCACTGGCGCTGAGTGCAGGGAAATCCCAGAAAGGGCTGAGAGAGGGAGAGGAAGTGCACTTTCCTTTCATTTCCCTTCCTTTCTAATTCCTTCATTCAGGAATGAATAAGAATGAGCTGCTTGGGTTTACAGACTCACAGAGCAAACACCCAGAGAGGGGCTGTAATTCCCAGTGCTCCCACTGCACTCCGGAGCCCCACCCCCACCCCCCAGCAGCACCCTTCTAAACTGATGCAAATGGCAGGTGCTCCCTCAAGTCCATAGGCCTGTTCCAAGGGTCTTAGTGCTTAAATGGACACTACTGCCAAGCTTCTCTCAAAGCTTCTAGAACCATGGGGCCAGAGGATGCTGGCTCATTGAGTAAGGAGCTAAAAGAGAAATGGGGAGAAGATTCTTGGGCTGAAGAGGACAGGACCTACATGACAGTGTGTCCTCCATGTGACAGGGAGACTCCTGAAGGGATGTGGATGACAACACTTTTTTATTTTAGCTGCTTAGGATAACAGAGCAATAGCAGAAGTTGTAAGAATAGCAGCAACTGCTTACTCTTACTGTGCTAAGTGCATTGCTCAGTGATTTGTTAGTTTCTCCTCCCTATACAACACTGAGATTGATCCACCCAATTTGCAAAAGAGCCTTTTGGTTTTTTTATGTTTGTTTGTTCACTGATGCATCCTGGATGCCTAAAATTACTGAATGCTTACTTGTCCAGAACAAGTAAGCACTCAATAATTATTTGGTGAATAAAGAAATGAATTTAAAGCTTCAAAGTACCATATTAGTCCCGGTAAGGGCCACTGGTATAGTGGCCTCCCAATGACAAGACCCCTTTCCTATTTTCTCATTACCCTGGCTTTCCCAGTATCCCCACTCCTTCAAACCCTGGCTGTTCCAATGAACAATTAAAAACAGCCTAAAGAAACAAATACGACTTCTGGGACTTCATTTGTAATCAAAGAATTAAATAAAAATTTTTAAAAATAAGATACACCTTTTTCTCCTATGATTTAAATGATAACCAAAAAATGTTGAAACTCTTTGGCAAAGTTTAGTGAAACAAACATTCTTATCCAGTACTGATAGGATGAGAAAAAGCAAGATGGCAAGACACATGGAGAATGTGTAAGAATTACATAACTGTTCTACTGATTTTCCCCCCTCTAGAATACATCTAAAGAAACGCGAATTAATAGACAAATATGCCAGGCACAGTGGTTCACGCCTGCAATCCCAGCACTTTGGGAGGCCAAGACGGGCAGATCACTTGAGCCCAAGAGTTCGAGACCAGCCTGGGCAACATGGCAAAAACCTGTCTCTACAAAACATATAAAAATTAGCTGGATGTGGTGTGTGCAACTGAAGTCTAAGCTACTCAGGAGCTGATGTGGAAGGATCACTTGAGCCTGAGAGATCAAGGCTGTAGTGAGCTATAATCATCACTACAATCCAGCCTGGGTAATGGAGGAGACCCTGTTTCAAAAAAAAAAAGACAAGTATTTGTGCACAAATATGCCAATTGCAACATATTACAGGAAAACTGGACATGGTATCAATACCCAACACTGAAGAATAGTTCTTTAAATTTTATTGTATCCGAAAGGATGCCGTGGTATACAACCATTCCAGATGTCTTTAAGAACACTTCATCACACAGGAAAATGCTCATCATGAAACACTAAATTTAAAAAAAAATATGGATACTCAAATACTATATACTGTATGGCTACAATTTTGTTAACTATATGTACATTCCATTAAAAAAAGAATAGAAGGAAATATATGTTATTTTCAGGGTCAGGGGTCTAAATTACTTTTATTTTTGCATTTGTCTACTTTTCTTTAATTGCAAATTCCCCATAATGAGATGGTTTTATATTTATAATCAGAAAAAATTAACTTCATAAGAACTTTCTATTCTATGTATGTAACATACATAGAATATTATAATGAGAACTTAGCTAATGAAGTTATATGACCCTTCCTGATGACAATTTTGCACTGGTAGGTATTTTATCCCACAGAAGGAAATAAAGAACATTAACCCCATTCCAAAGCCACATAGAACAAGACCTCAGAAAACAGGCAGTTCGAATCAATTAGCTTATGCCTCAAAAATAGTAAGAAACACACATCATTATCCTCTTATACACCCCAGCCCTTGGCAAAACACACCTCACATAGGAGGCAGTCATTTGTACGAATCAATCGCATAAGGATAGTGTAGACAACTAAATTCTCATGCTACACAAAACTCAACTATTCAAAAAATGCACAGTAGTTGTCAACCAGCAGGATAATTCTAACTTTATACATATCTTCATCAAATAGCCTTGTTTTTTTTTTTTTTTTTTTTTTTTTTTGAGACGGAGTCTCACTCTCTCACCCAGGCTGGAGTGCAGTGGCGCGATCTCGGCTCGCTGCAAGCTCCGCCTCCCGGGTTCACACCATTCTCCTGCCTCAGCCTCTCCGAGTAGCTGGGACTACAGGCGCCCGCCACCACGCCCGGCTAATTTTTAGTAGAGACGGGGTTTCACCGTGGTCTCGATCTCCAGACCTCGTGATCCGCCCGCCTCGGCCTCCCAAACTGCTGGGATTACAAGCGTGAGCCACTACGCCCGGCCCAAACAGCCTTGTTTTTTAAAAAATCAGGCTTTAGAGGGAGGAGAGACACAGTGAGAGGGAGAGGGAACGAGGAAGAAAAAGGAAGAGAGTAAAGAGAAGAAGGGTGAAAAGTGGGCACTTTCTGAGATAAACATTTTCAGATGATGCTTTTCCTATTTAATATTTTGAAACACTTGTAAATTCCCTTAACAAAGCTTAGAGAAGAGAATATTAGAAATTAAACCCGAGAAAGGGTCATCTACATAAAAATGATACACCTTGGTCTTCGACTGGTCCATTTTTTCAACAGTCAACTTTTTAACAGTCAAATTTTAATATGTCCACTTATCTTTGGTATGATATCACAAAAGGAAGGAATGGATGTAGCGGAGAAGGCTGGGAGTCACTACCAACACAGAAGTCTACAATTACACAGTGGCCTGGGCTCTGTCATTTCCTTTTCTGGATCACAGCTTCACCTTCAGCAAACACAAGGAATGGGCTACAGAAGTCTGACGATCCTTGGTCCTCTCTGAATCTATAACCCTAAGAATGAAGTCATGCATCACTTAACAACAGGGATAGGCTCTGAGAAATGCGTCGTTAGGCGATTTTGCCACTGTGCCAACATAAGAGTGTACTTAAACCTAGACAGTGTGTGTATGTTTACTTATATATTTTCATATGGAAAAGCAAATGTCCCAGCACTGTTAGCTAATGTCAGTCACTTCTCCTACTTTACCTGCAATGACAATACCAAGTGCTACGTATCAGGTATGCTCCATTATAATTTTATGGGACCACAGTCATATATGCAAACCATCATTGACCAAAACGTCCTTGTGTGGCACATGACTGTACTTCACTGATTGGCCATTTGGGGATTTTAGAATTAGATGGGATATCTACCACCATGTAGAGTGTCCCCCCCCACCCCCGCCGCGCCCGCCAGCACACAGCTCAATTTTAAACACAGTGAGCCTCATAGAAACTCAGTAACTACTTGTTGCTTAATCAATTAGTAACTACATCACTGAGGTATAGCAAAGAAGAGAACTTAAATTTTATACTCTAAAAGCTGTAACTACTTTTTAAATTTTACACAGTTAATCTGAATGAAACCCAACCAAAGCAAAATTTGCAACTATAAACAAATTTAAATAATGGCATGTGCTGGGACAAGAGAATGACTGATATTTGGGATAAATTAAACAATGAAAGTATAAATGGCTCTCCTTTGAAAGGTACAAAGTTCCTTATCTAACAAGCTGCAAATCAAGTTGGGGAAGTGGGAAAATATCAAGAGAGAATTCAAATCAGAAAAAAAAAAAAAAAAACTGCCTAGCAACTTCATGTCTAGAAATGTTGTCATCAAAGTTGATATGAACTCTACCTCATGTTATCACAGAAAACACATGTACTCAGAGCCAAGTAATGATTTTATGTGCCTGGAATTCATTTTAATATTATTTAAAAGTAGAGGGAGAAACTAGGTGATTATCTAAAATCACAGCATCTTTTATAAAACTCATTCAAGAGACTGAGTTATCTCGAGATGTCCAACACAGACATAGTTACAATCACAAATAACTGGAAGGAATCTAAAGACCCACCAGTTGCAGGTATAGAAAACACAACAGTGGTAGTAATGAACGCAGCTTTAAAAATAAGATCTAGATATAGTAAGTAATAACTTGGGAAAATACTTAAGATCATTTAATGATAAAAGCAGGAAACAAAAAGAGTACATACAGTAAAAGTATATATAGACAAATGTTTTTAAATATGCCATATATAAGAAATAGCCGGGCAAGGTGAGATTACATGTGTGAACTTTGGAACTTTGGGAGGCCGAGGTGCGTGGATCACCTCATCCCAGGAGTTTAAGACCAGCCTGGCCAAATGGCGAAACCCTGTCTCTAAAAATATACAAAAAATCAGCCAGGCGTGGTGGCATGTGCTTGTGGTACCAGCTACTCATTGAGGCTGAGGTGAGAGGATCACCTGAGCCTGGGAGGCAGAGAATGCAGTGAGCAGAGACTGCACCGCTGCACTCCAGCCTGGGCGAAAGAGCGAGACCCTGTCTCAAAATAATAATAATAATAGTAATAGGCCAAGTGCTGTGGCTCACGCCTGTAATCCCAGCTCTTTGGGAAGGCGAGCGGGGCAGATCACCTGAGATCAGGAGTTTGAGACCAGCCTGACCAACATGGCAAAACCCTGTCTCTACTAAAAATACAAAAATTAGCTGGGCTTGGTGGCGGGAACCTGTAATCCCAGCTACTCAGGAGGTTGAGGCAGGAGAATCACTTGAACCTGGGAGGTGGAGGTTGCAGTGAGCCGAGGTTGTGCCACTGCATTCCAGCCTGGGTGACAGAACGAGACTTCATCCCAAAAAATAAAAATAAAATAAAAATAATAACAGTAGGATTTAGTTACAATGCTGAACTGTTTAAATAAGGTTACCGATGAAATTTTTCTTACTTCTTCTTCCTATATATATATATATATATATTTTTTTTTGTTTGTTTGTTTGTTTTGTTTTGTTTTGTTTTTGAGACAGAGTTTTGCTCCTGTTGCCCAGGCTGGAATGCAATGGCACGATCTTGGCTCACCGTAACCTCTGCCTCCCGGGTTCAAGCAATTCTCCTGCCTCAGCCTCCTGAGTAGCTGGGATTACAGGCATGCGCCACCATGCCCGACTAATTTTGTATTTTTAGTAGAGACGGGGTTTCTCCATGTTGGTCAGGCTGGTCTTGAACTCCTGAGCTCAGGTGATCTGCCCACCTCGGCCTCCCAAAGTGCTGGGATTACAGGTGTGAGCCACCAAGCAAGGTCGCTTCCTGTGTTTTTTGTTTCCTAAGTGCATTTAAAATTATCCACAAAGAGAAACTGTCCTTCCTCCATCCAACACCATCTTAACAGTATTTAGCATCCATATAGAAATAATGTGTGTTTTTGTAATTAACCTACCATTTCCTGGATGCTTGAGGATTTGGGACTGGCCAAGAAATCTTGAAAATGTTCAACTGTGTTTCACAATTTTTGAAAAAGCTAGAATCTGTGATGATCTTAGGTAATCTGAAAGGCAGATGAACCCATCAAAGACTACATATATTAGTAAAAGGTAAAGGTAATAGACAGACGTGGCTCAGGCTCAAACTAGTATTTTACTAATCTAGAGACTGTGTTAACCACACCAATCTGTGATATACTTCAGATGATTACGATCGACATATTCTAAGTTAGGGCTACAAACACATCCCACTTTCCTCTCTGCCTTTTATTTAAATTGCAAATCTCCAAACCACTGGATTAGAGAATGGGTCAAGTGGGACAAAATGCCCAGGATTCCTTTTTCACTGCTCACAGGTTGTACTATGATCCAAACTTCACAAAAATGAGTGCAAGGGGTGGGGGAAAATGTATTAACTGTAACAAACAAGAATGTTGAACAATTACTATTCCTGGAAAAATAATACAAACCACATAAGTTCAGCCAGCCAGCAGACTGCTAGTTATAGAAAGCCATTAAATATGATAGGAGTGAGATTCAAACACAACTAACTCTTACTAAGGTCATCAATGACTTCCATATTGACAAATCCAATGGTCAGTTCTTTGTCATCATCTTTTTTGACCACTTGGCAGAATTTGATATGGCTGACAACTCTCTTCTTACTTATTTATTTATTTATTTATTTATTTATTTATTTATTTATTTATTGAGATGGAGTCTTGCTCTGTAGCCCAGGCTGGAGTGCAGTGGCTCAATGCAACCTCCGCCTCCCGGGTCCCAGTTCAAGCAATTCTCCTGCCTCAGCCTTCTGAGTAGCTGAGATTACAGGAATGCGCCACCATGCCCAGCTAGTTTTTGTACGTTTAGTAGAAACAGGCTTTCGCCATGTTGGCCAGGCTGGTCTTGAACTCCTGACCTCGTGATCCGCCTGCCTGGGCCTCCCGAAGTGCTGGTATTACAGTCACGAGCCACGGTGCCCAGTCTAATTTTATTTTTTATTTAGAGACAGAGTCACTATACTCTGTCATCCAGGCTGGAGTGAAGTGGTTATTCACAGGCAGGATCATCGCACACTATAGCCTCAAACTCCTGGACTGAAGCAATCCTCCTGCCTCAGCCTCCTGAGTGGCTGGAACTACAGGTGTGAGCCACCATGCTTAGCTTTCTTTCCTACTTTAAACACTTTCCTCAATGAGTTTCTGGTTCACAATCTCAGTTTTCATCCCATCTCTGATCTTTCCTGTTGTCAATATTCTACGACTAAAACTTTTAATGTTGTTGGCTTTTTATTTTTATTTTACTTTTTTGAGACAGAGTCTCACTCTGTCCCTCAGGCTAGAGTACAGTGATGCAACTGTGGCTCACTGTGGCCCCAAACTCCTGGGCTTGAGCAATCCTCCTGCCTCAGCCTCCCAAGTGTAGCTGGGACTACAGGCACATGCCACCATGCCCAGCTAATTTTTTTTTTTTAATGTAGAGAAAAGAGTCTCACTATGTTGCCCAGGTTGATCTCAAACTCCTGGTCTCAAGAGATCCCCCCACCTCGGCCTCCCAGAGTCAGAACCCAGATCCTGGAGCTCTTCTTTTCTTCATCTATACCACTGCTTCCTTGGTGAGTTCAGTCAAGTTTTATGCCTTTAGATATCACTTACATGCTTATAAATCCTGAATTTATAGACCAAGCTAGGACATTTCCAGGACTACATATCCAAATGCCCACTTGGCATCTTAGTCTGGGTGCATAGCTCAAACCTCCCATATCTACAGCTATACTCCTGGTCTCCCTTGCTTACCTCCCCTACCCCCAAAAGTGCCCCACCGCCTTGCTGTATTTTAGTAATGGGAGCACCACCTTCTACCAGTTCCTTAGAACAGAAAGCATTTGTCTTCTGACTCCTCTGTTTCTGCCCATAAGCAATCCATCAGTGAATCCTATTGATTATATCCCATCATTCAAGACAAAAATCTTAAGGGTCTTCTGTGATGCAACTTTTTCAAACTTCCCATCAATTTCACTAGGAAATCCTTTGGCTCAACAACTTCTCACCACCTTCCCTGCCATTGTGATCCTGGCCATCATCATAACTCACTGGGATTATTCTAGTAGCCTCCTAACAAGTCTCCCTGCCTATGACCTCATCCACCCAAAGTCTATTTTCAAAACAGCTCCCAGAGTGATCCATTTAAAAAGCATGAGTGAGATCTTGCTCTAGCTCAAAGCCTCTCAGTGGCTCCCCATTAAGAATATAAAAAGCCCTAATGCCCTACTCAGTCTGGCCCTGTTACACTTTTATGTTGTCTCTTACTACAACTTGAGTAGCCTTAATCCAATATTTTGCAATCAAAAGTGCTCCAAAATCGCAAACTTTTTGAGCACAGATACAACACTCAAAGGAAATGCTCACAGGGGCATTTCAGATTTGGGATTTTGGGGTTAAGGATGCTTAGCTGGTAATGCAAATATTATAAAATCTGAAAAATCCCAAATCAGAAATATTTCTGGTCCCAAGCATTTCAGATAACAGACACTCAACCTGTACTCTTCCCTTAAGGACACTGCTTCGGCCATACTGGCTGACTTGCTCTCTTTAGAATAGGCTACCTCTCTGCTCACCTTACATGGACTTACCCTGACCATCCACCACTCTATTTACATAGCAACCCTTCCCTCTGACAATGCGACCTCCCTTATCCTTTTGTATTTTCTCTACAGTATCTATAACCACGCCCTTGTTTATCATGCTTAGCTGGTTGTCCACTCCCTCTAAAGCAATGAGCACGGGGCTTGGTGGCTGTGCTGTCCACTGTTAATCCAGCAACACTGTCTAATAGAAATACAATGGCTGCCACATAAGTAACTGTGACACTTTTCAGAAGTAAAAAGAAACAGCTGAAATTAATTTTAATATTTTATTTAACCTAAGGTATCCAAAACGATCATTTCAACATGTAGTCAATGAAGAAAAATTATCAAATGTTTCATGTTCTTTTTTCCATACAAAGGCTTTGAAATACTTTGTAGATCTTACACTGCACATCCAAGTTTGGGCTAATCACATTTCAAGTGTTCAGCAGCCCCAGGCAGCTAGTGGCTTCCACACTGGACAGGGGAGGTCAAGCACAAGGCCTGGCATACAGCAGGCATTTAATAAAGATGTGTGAATAAACAAATGAGGAAATATATCCAACCTGCAGAAAGAACTACTTTACACTGCAAAGACAGTACTCATATGTTTTAAAAGTTTCATTGCATACACATAAAATCCCTAATACATGTGACATATTCTGATTTTGTTTTTTATTTTACTGTATTGTATGCTTATTCCATTTTTTTTTTCTTTTTTTTGAGATGGAGTCTCACACCAGGCTGGAGTGCAGTGGTGTGATCTTGGCTCACTGCAACCTCTGCCTCCTGGGTTCAAGTGATTTTCGTGCCTCAGCCTCCTGAGTAGCTGGGACTACAGGCGTGCGCCACCATGCCCAGCTAATTTTTGTATTTTTAGTAGAGATGGGGTTTCACCATGTTGGCGAGGATGGTTTTGATCTCTTGACCTCATGATCCGCCTGCCTCAGCCTCCCAAAGTGCTGGGATTACAGGCGTGAGCTACTGTGCCTGGCCGCTGATTCCATTTTTTAAAAGTCTTGGGTACAAGCCACTACACTAAAATCCTTAACCCACAAGCTGGTTCCAATGCCCACTTTGAAAATGACTGTTCGAAATAAACTTTAAAGTATGGAATTTGTAATGAATGTATTTTAGGATATTTCCTCTGGCCTCCTGAGACTGCTGAGGACCCTTTGAAAGGGAAACAGACCAACCTCCAGAAAAAAAGACTGGAGGAAAGAGTGAGCATGTAAATTACCATGGTAAGCCACAGACTGCAGTAATCACAGTCCATCCAACAATGGGAGGTTTCTCTTAATTAAAAAGTAATTCTATTTTACTTTTTATTTATTTACTTTTTGAGATGGAGTCTCCCCTCTGTTGCCCACGATGTAGAGCAGTGGCATGATCTGAGATCACTGTAACCTCTGCCTCCCAAGTTCAAGCAATTCTCTCACCTCAGCTTCCCAGGTAGCTGGGACTACAGGTGAGCACCACCATGCCCAGCTAATTTTTGTATTTTTAGCAGATACCGGATTTCGCCATGTTGACCAGGCTGGTCTCAAACTCCCAACCTCAAGTGATCCACCTGCCTTGGCCTCCCAAAGTGCTGGGATTACAGGTGTGAGCCACCATGCCCGGCCTAAAAGGTAATTTTAAATAACTGGTCACACTCTCAGATAATTAACAAAACATCTAATTACCTTTAATTACATACTACATATATGTTAATACACAAAATTCAGGGAAGATCTGCATGATTTTCACCCTTTAAAAAGAGTGAATTTGATAAGGGCAGAAAGACTTCATGTTTTTCCTTTTTCTTCCCGACCCCATGCAAAGTTCAGATCAGTGGCAGAGAGGAACAAACTGAAATGATTCACCGTCATTTCAAGTTCACAAAGTCCCATTCACCAATAGTCTTTTTAAAAGATACCACAAACTTCAAATCCAAACTCAGCACTGCTTAGTAACTGTCACTACAGCTTCAACTTTTAAATGGGCTCATAAAATAAGGATTCTGTCATCAGTACACTATTTGCTTCTTTGAGGTCCTTGGTGTTACTAGATACTGAGGGGGTATGCCCACAAGATTAACACAGATGTACTACCTTTTATAATATTTTGTTTTTGTACAGTTAAGCTTCAGATTTCTTCAGAAGTTTTGAATTGCCAAGGAAAGACTCTATTTCCTACATCTGTGGTACGTCGTTAAGTTGCCACCTAACATGAGGTTTTTGTTCCTAAAATGCTCAAGGTGAGCAGTTGGAATATTTGTGCCTTTGGCAGATAGGACAGCAAAAACATCATTTAAAAAATACATGGATACAGGCCGGGCGCGGTGGCTCAAGCCTGTAATCCTAGCACTTTGGGAGGCAGAGGTGGGTGGATCATGAGGTCAGGAGTTTGAGACCATCCTGGCCAACATAGTGAAACCCTGTCTCTACTAAGAATACAAAAAAATTAGCAGGGTGTGGTGGCAGGCGTCTGTAGTCCCAGCTACTCGGGAGGCTGAGACAGGAGAATGGCGTGAACCCGGGAGGCGGAGCTTGCACTGAGCCGAGATGGTGCCACTGCACTCCAGCCCAGGGGACAGAGTCAGACTCTGTCTCAAAAAAAAAAAAAAAAAAAAAAAAAAATACATGGATACAATAGTTCAGTGGTGTAAGCCTACAATCCAAGCTATTCAGGAGGCTGAGACAGGAAGATCTTTCAAGCCCAGGAGTTCAGGGCTGCAGTAAGCTCTGATCGCACCAATGAACAGCCACTGCAATCCTGCCTGGGCAACACAGCCAGACCCCAATTCTTAAAAAAAAAAAAAAAAAGATAGATAAAACCATTTGTTATTTGGTTTTGTATTTTTGATTGTTCACTGTGCAAAATATGGTTATTTGATAATTGCTGCAAATATTGTCTTTACTACTAAATATGCCTTCATGTACATTTCAACAAGTGACTTCTGCTTGAAAACGAACTCTATTGAGCATATTTCTCTGGAAATCAATATTTAAGAAATTTTTTTTCTTTGAAACTAACATTCAAGAGAGACAGCTCTTGTTTACAGAGTAACTTAGTTTAGCATTATGGCTAACAATGTTTAAAAACAGCTAACTTAAAATGCAAACATTTAAATTCTGATGTTTAACTGTTGAGAGGCCATGTCAGTCTATGGAAATACACACAGCATAAAAAACAGTAATTTTTCCCCAGTTCTGTCTCTTGTAAGAATATTTCAAGCAACCATTCTCCTAGATTTAAAAATAAGAACTCATGAGGTTTTAAGACAGTTAAAAATTTTAAATGCCTAGATGAACCTTGAAAACATTTTGCTAAGTGAAAGAATCCAGTCACAAAAGGATGTGGGATTCCATTTCTATGAAACATCCAGACTAAGTAAATCTATACAAACAGAATGTATATTTGTTGTTATCAGGGGATGGGTGGAGGGCAGAACGCAGTGTAAGTGCTAATAGTTACTAGGGTTTTTTTTTTAGGCGATGAAATATTCTAAAACCGAACTAGATGGTTGCAACTCTGAACACATTAAGAACTATTGAAAAGTCAGTACACATTAAATGGGTGAACTGTATGTGAATTATATCTCAGTAATTCTGTTAACAAAAAATTAACATGCCTGATAACATTCACAACAGCATATAAGGAAATCAAGTTAATCTCACATAACTTCCACACGATGCTAAAACACATAATTCCCGACACCCTGGGCTCCTTCTTTTAGAACACTTCTCAAATCAACCAATAATTGCCCTTCCTAACACCCATCTTCATCATCGTCATTCACATATGCCTGCCCCTCTAGAATATCAACTCTGTGAGAACAGAGACCATGTCCTTCTTACACGGTGCTATAATCACAGCACCTAGCACACACCCACCAATAAACATCTGCAGTAAGAATAAATACATGTGTGTATGTACATACATCTGTATGTATGAATGAATGAATGAAATTACAGATTGGAGCAACTGAATCAATGAAGTGCTTGTATTCTACTTGTCCCCTTAAATCTGTTTGTCAATTCTCCCAAGGCTCCTGGCCACCTAGGTAGAGACATTTCCCAACAGCCCTCAAAGCTTGCTGAGCCTTATGACCATAATCTTACCATTTAAGTGACAATGAGTGGGATGTATACAATGTTTAACTCTTTTGATTAAAAGAAAATCGGCTGCTTTGGACATCTCCACAGTGTGGCAACAACATAGCTTCAATCCTATGATAAAGACAAAGCCCCAAGGTAGGAGAGCACAGACGGAAAGAATCTGCCCAGACAAGCTACATTGGTCTGGTTGTTTCATGAGAGAAGTAGACTTCTATTTTATTTAAGCCATTTTACGCTGGGGTCTCTTTGTTACACCAGCCTAGTCTTTACCCTGACTGTTACAACCCAGGCATGAGTCTACCGTATGTGTGTGGGGGGATCAGGGAGCATTTCAATGCTTAACTGAATTGACTGATCACATTCCAGCCAATGCGGTCGTCTGGTAACTCAGTAACGACTGCTTACAGGGTCTTCATAACAACTCCCTTAATTAACAGTCACATAATTCAAATGCTAAATACTAGAAAAAGGTAGTTTTGAATGGGTTTAACTCAGAATTGCTGTTGTCATTAGGTAAATGTTCAAATCACTCACATATACACTTTTAAAGGAACTTATATTTCAAATAACTGAATAGCATTTTAGCTTTATTTTTCACCAAGAAATAATTTATAATAGGTAAGACACGATGAATGTTATCTACAAGGATGCATTTATAGTTCCTTCATCTAACATTAAAACACCTCGAATTAGGGATGGGGGTGGGGGCAACATTGCAATGATTAAACTTCCTTTTGATTGTTTTTTAATTTTCTCTCAAATAACTTGACTTTAAAAAAAACTGAACCAATACACAAAATGTGAAGCTTGGAGATGCCTAATGTTTAAAACTAACCATTTTAATTGTAATCTATACGGCCTTGATGATTATCTTCAACTCTCAATGCCATTCAGAATTGAATATAAGATGATGAATTTTACAAATTGGATTTGAATTTTAAGCAAATGCATGTGAGTAAATTGTCAATGGTGAGGGGAGGCAGGGAAAAACGCCACAGAAACCTTTATTAGATCACCAAACCAACGCAACCATAATAGAGCGACATCTGTATAATTGTGACCAGTGCATCCCTCTTTAATTTCCATCTTGACATTCTAGATGACCTTGGGTGAACTATTTATCATCAACGGGACCGTTTTTCCAGTCTGTAAAGTGGGGATTATAAGAATTGCCAGCTACCTCTTACGAATGCCAGCAACCAGACCCATTGTGTAAAGCACTCAGATCTAGTTGGAAGAAAATTGTTATATCACTACCGAGTATGACGACTGTTATTTATGACTCTCCAGACCATAGAATCCAAATTTCAAAATGGCTTCATCTGGTTTTCTGAATTTGCCTGGCGACTTTTATGTATATAATCAGTTATTCCCATAGTACCTTTGTAGGCATATTTCTGTGCATCTATACTGACTGTTAATAATTCCCAGGTTTCAAATTTGAGGCGTGGTATTTATTGAGAAACTCCTGGCATCTGAAGTCTGCATGCTTCTTGCAGTGTGAAAGATGATGCTGGCTTTTTTGTCCATTGCTGGATGGCAAGGTCTTCTCCTCATTTAACGCTTATTCATCAGAAAGAAACTCTAACCACTATATTCACTTGAAACATCTTTTTAAACTGTATATTTCCAACAAACCTTTTATTTCTCTCTAGGTAAGAGATCAAGATATATACAAATTAGTCTCTGAAAGATCTTTCACCTTGTTCAAAGGTAAAAATTACATATATTACTTAAGTCTATACACCCTAACATATTTCTCCCCAAAATTTGAAATTAGCCTCAAAACACAGATGGAATGGATACTGTAAAAGAAAAAAAAAAAGTGTTAAGTGATGAAATGTTCACTTGGAATAGGAATACTGAAGATGATGTATGATATACTTTGGAAATCTGTCCCCTCCAAATCTCATCTTGAAATCTGATCCCCAGTGTCAGAGGAGGGGCCAATAGAAAGTGCTTGGATCATGGGGGCAGGTCTCTCACGAATGGCTCGTGTCCTCCCCAGAGTAATGACTGAGTTCTTGCTCTATTAGTTCATGACAAATCTGGTTGTTAAAAAGAGCCTGGCTCCGCTTCCCTCCAAGCTTCCTTTTTCACTTGTCATGTGACATGCCTGTTCCAAACCCCCTTTTGCTATGACTGGAAGCTTCCTAAGGTCCTTACTAGAAGTAGATACTGGCGCATGTTTCTTGTACAGTCTGGAGAATTATGAGCCAAATAAACTTCTTTTCTTATAAATTGCCCAGCCTCAGGTATTTCTTTATAGCAACACCAAACAGACTAAGACAATGTATATAGAACAAAAACAAAGACAACCAAAAAAGCTGAAAGTAGAGAACTATAGAGACTGAGCATATAAAATATTTCTATGATCAAGAAATTTTACAAGGGGGCCCTTATTTGCACGATATTGAATAATACAATAGATCTTGCACTTGATAGTGATTATGAAGAAAGCATTTTTTTTTGTAATATAGACTCTTTTTCTCAGGCATTGCCAATGACAAATTTCTAGAAAGATTTCTTTTCAAATTTTCCTTTGACCTATGACATTTTTAACTTTCAAGAATATTACAGAATTTGGGGTGGCGTGGGGACTGTATTTCCATTTTCAGGTAACAGGTGAAAGAATGGACATTATAAAGATACTGAATCAGAAGAAAAATAATTCATGCTTACAGGTGATTACAAAAAAACAAAAACAAAACAACAAATGAAAACCCATCAGTGAAGGTTATATTTGGAGCTGTACGGATAAGGCAACTCTCAAGCTAAACTTTCCATCTTTTCTACCACTTTTTCAGCTTTGTTTAATTTTTTTTTTTTTTTTTTTTTGAGACAGAGTCTCCTTCTGTCTCCCAGGCTGCAGTGCAGTGGTGCGACCTCAGTTCACTGCAACCTCCGCCTCCCGGGTTCAAGTGATTCTCCTGCCTCAGCCTCCCGAGTAGCTGGGATTTAAGGCGCCCGCCACCACACCCAGCTAATTTTTGTATTTTTAGTAGAGACGGGGGTTTCACCATGTTTCACCAGGCTGGTCTCGAACTCCTGACCTCAGGTGATCCACCTGCCTCAGCCTCCCAAAGTGCAGGAATTACAGGCATGAGCCACCAGGCCTGGCCTGTTTAATCATAGTTTTTAGCTTTGCCAGAAACCTCAGCTAACAGTAGGAGATGAGTTAAACGTGCGGCACCACTTTGCGTGAGGAGCATCTTGGATTGAGATCACTCTGTGAGATTATAGAGACCAGGAGACAGCAAATTACTGCCTTGCTGAGTAGCTGCAACAGAGGCTGAATGCCCCCAACAAGCAGAAAATATTTACTATATGACCCTTGACAGAAAAAGTTTACAGACCCCTGATAGAGATTAACGCCTTCCTTTTAAAGATTAGACAACTGAGGCCGGGCGTGGTGGCTCACGCCTGTAATCCCAACACTTTGAGAGGCTGAGGTGGGCAGATCACGAGGTCAGGAGTTTGAGACCAGCCTGACCAACATGGTGAAACCCCGTCTCTACTAAAAACACAAAAATTTGCTGGGTGTGATGGCGAGTGCCTGTAATCCCAGCTACTTGGGAGGGTGGGGCAGGAGAATCACTTGAATCCGGGAGGCAGAGGTTGCAGTGAGCCGAGATCCTGCCACTGCACTCCAGCCTGGGCAACAGAGCGAGACTCCATCTCACAAAGAAGAAAAAGAAAAAGAAAAAGAAAATTGAGTGTCAACAAAGGGAAGTGTCTTGCTGTGGCCTGATAATCCCAATTACTGGTTGGGAACCAATTTCTTCCACACCAAAACATCTGAAACGTACGTTTGTCCTCTTTGAAATACAATTAGGTAGATCCTGCAAAGGTTTCATTTAAACAATGTAGATGGCGAAATGATGCAAGTCTGATTTTTCTGGCCCAAATTAAATGTGCCAGAATGCAACTACAAAAACAAATCCATACCCTTTATATATATGCATTCTAGAACCTCCCAAGCCCCAGGTGAGATTTATCAAAAACTGATCAAAGATTCTTCACGTTATGAAAAGTTCCACAAAAAAACTGTTCAACTCAATAAGAAGTCTATATCTGACAAATACATAAACTTTAGCAAAATCTCAGCAAAGCCTTTGTTCACCCATGCTGTCGGGTAACCTGTTTTTAGACAGACACAAATCTACTAAATCAAATGGAACTATTAAAGGCCAAATATTCTAAATGAAATGAAGATGCTAACTGCTTGAGAAATATCAGATGTTAAAATGACCAGCAGGATTATCTTGTGTAAGATGATCATTGCCTTTATCAGAGGTACTTTTGAAATCAAGTAAATATGTAGCATCCATAACCATTTTAACCGGGGAACTTTTTCATTCCCCCTCCCAAAAGCAAATTTGAGAAAATTAAATTTGGCTTTAATTCATTAAGCTACATTAGTCTCTCTGAAAACTTCTAATTTTAAAATCAAGTACTCATTTGATTTTCAAGCAAGGTCAAGAGAACAAGGCAGCCTAGCGCTGACATTACAGAGATATGCCCCACACTGCTCAGCAGTTACATCAATGTGGCATGTTGCTATGGTGCCTGACTGTTAATTTCTGAAAGAAGGTGATTATAAAGCCGCCAGATGAACATCAATCGGATGACACCACTTCAGCACACAATACTGACATGCGTTACTCTTGTTTGCAGCAAGTTAATTTTATGAATCACCACTTTTGTGATGTGAATATTCCATTCTAACTTTAAACTTACCAAGTCAACAAGAAAAAAATAAATTTAAAAAATAAAAATAAGTTCAGCTTCAACAAACATAGAAGAGTTTGATAATATTTAGGGGGGAAATGTGAATCTGTAGACCATTTCTTGAGGGCAACCATTTTTCCTAGGACCTCCAAAAAATACACCACATACGTCCTTACACGCAAATAAAGACATGTTGATTTGACAAATACAGACCAGAAACCAACTGAATTAAAATGCCTGGAAGGCAAAAGTCACAGCCCTGGATATAACTTCACTAATCACATTTGCATTTACCTTTTTTGGCTTCTGTAAAGCAATCTTCAGTTATAGTCACCTCAAAAGGTCACGTCTTACCCTGAAAACAAAAGAGAATATCGAAATCTGAATGTCAAGAGAAGTAACAACCACCTCTGCCAAGGACAGACACAAGGAAAACAACAAAAGAACTCAATTCTATTTAATGGCAAATGAGTTTCAGGGTTAATAAAAACAAGTCCCAAGAATCTCTACTTATCTGGACCATATGCCTTTGAGCTCTTCAAGACAACAAAATCGACTTGGGGGGAAAAAGTCAAGATGAAACATTTCAAATGTTGTGTATCAACTTTTTCTCATCTTGTTGTCTATCAATTTATTTTCACGTAGAATAATATGTGACTCATAGGCCTTTGTTTTTGGAAACCAGACTGCCACTTGAACGTGTCTCTGTTTGGTTAATATCCACAACATCTCCTATTTCATTAAAGCAGAGACTTTCTTTTCCCCCTTTCAGAAGAGAGTTAGGTCTTGCAGACAAGATGCTTTCTGCCACTTCGGACCTTTCAAAATGAATGAAAGCAGCACCATTTTCACTTTGGGGAGAGGCAGGGAGTTAATTGCTGGTGAAAGCTGTTCACAGAATGTTTTTCTCTTACTATGTATCTACCGGAGCTACTAAGTTAAATAAAAAGAGTTCATATCACATGAAACAAACAATTGAAATCAGGCTTCCTAAAACACAAAGAAACCATGGAACACATTTTACCCCACATCCTACTCCTGCATCTGCATACTCCCATATGCAAAACAGTGTTTAATCCTTTAAGAAACATTACAAGCTGCCTCTTTCTGCCCATGTAACTGGGATCAACATATGGCATGAGTGAAAAGAAAAACATTTGTTTATTAATTTAGATCAAGTTACTAAGAGGGTACAGGATTCATTCCATATCCGTTGACCAAATGCTCATATAATTTTTAAGGTGGCGAAATCATATCATCATTTCACTAAAATGTTAATATCTTTTTGCTCACTCTTCAGAATAGTATGTAATGAAGTGGTTTAATGTTATAGGAATATATCCCTGCTTATCCCTCTGCTGTCAGCCCTGAATGTGGAAAGGCAAACATCGTTGAGAAGAGTAAAATCTTATTTCACGAGGGCTAAAAATTTGAAAGTGGCACTTTGGTGTGTACCATCTTTGAGGAATTGATCCGAGGCCAATTTATGACATTTCCACAAGCAAGTGTATGCAGATTCTTGCCATTAAGATTGGAAAAAGATGCAGGCACTGAGTGAAATCATAATTTTCATGTTTACTGTAAGAGGAAATTGGAGGTTTTCACCATAAATTTTCACCATTTGGGTGGGGGAAAACCCTAGCTCTGGGACTTAAAATTACTATTTTGCAGCCTGACCAAAACCTTTTTGTTTTTACACAAAACAATTCAAATTGAAAATGAAAATCGTGTGCTTTACTGCTGATGTATGTCCCCAAGATTGGTTTCTCCAGTGGTGAGAAGTCTATTTCAGGGCAAGCGATGATAAGAAAGAAAAACAGAGCAAAGATGGTCAGGTCCTCAAGGTAGAGCTAAGATCTGCAGAGCCCCACTCTACACAAATCAGAGCTCAGTAGATACAAAGCACACAGAGAAATTTCTACATCTACCACTCATCAAATCTTAAATGTAAAGCAAGTGAACTTTGGCAGATCCTACTCAATTCAAAGCAAGAACGCCTTTTCCTCTCTCCTTTTTACTTGAGATGTTCTCCAATACATGCACTGTAAACTAATTTATATGTTTATCTATTGAGCTGTGTCTATTTTTGCATGTTTGGCAGTCAGACCTATAGTATTAGACTTTGCAATGCAGATGAGATTTGCTATCATATAGGCCTGGCAAACAACTGGACTTCATTAAAATTTAATTTTTTTAAAAAACTGCTGAAAATGCCTACTTCGAATAAAGTTATCTCCAGCGCTGCATTTGAACCTGCGGAACATTTTCAGGTAAACACTAGACCTGTTTCTCTACTCACCTATCCACACGGTATAGTCCGTAAGTGAACACAGAACAAAAATAGAAGCTGGTTCAGCCTCAGATTTAACAAGTATCAATTTTTCCCCTAGGGATACTGGGGGAAGAATTACAACAAAATTATACAACTGACCCTCCAATTTATAAATACTAAAACAATACGAAACTGACTACATTTAATTTTCACTTACACATAAAAAATTGGCAGTGGGATATAATCTATCTTTCTCCATTTTGAAGTTTCATAAATTTTGGTGAACATGCATGATTGGCCACTCATTAATTTATTTCTGTTGATTTTCATTTTAGAGAAGGTATACATTAACAAAGTAATTCTAATAGACATTTTTCTAGTTTTGCTGAGAAAAGATTAATAGTTCAACAGCTGTTTGCCATCATGCTAAAGTAAATGAAATGTGTCAATATAATAGACAAGAAAATTAGGGGGTAGTACTGGGGCCCGAGTCTGCCTCATTACTAGCTTACAAGAATTGGAAACCAACAACTAGCAGAAAAATACGCATTTCATTTTTTCCAAAGCATAAAACTTCCCTTTCCAATACTATATTTGCTATTTTCTTTAAATCACTTTTACTTATCAAATAGATCAACTATTTACCTGTATGCTTACTGGCAGCACAAGCACCAAAACTAAAATTAAATGATTATGCAAAGCTTTTATGTAAAAAAAAAAAAAAAAAAAAAAAGATAAAGATAAAAGAAATACATTCCCCTCCAGCCCACTTGTCTTCTTTTAAAAAATGCTGTCTCCATACGAATTGCGTTTTTTTTTTCTTTTTCTCTTTCTTTTTTAAGTTTCCTACTGGTTTTAGGTTTTAAAAGTGAGCCAAGGATACGGTAAACAGAAATTACTTATTTTCCTTTATGTCATTCTCTGTAACAGTTAAGATCCTGTGAACACCAGAATTGTTCCGTGGCCTCTTCACTATTGATTGCAACAGTATCATTTACCTGAAGCTACACAGGGACCACAAAAACCATGTCCAGGACACCAAATTTCTACTGCGAACTCTAGGGTGAAACACTAAATGTACATTCCTCTTTCTCTACCTCCCCAACCACCCCTCCTCCCTAATTAGGACTGTTACTCTAAAGAACCCTCAGATTATTGTAGTGTTTCAACATCATACTTTCTATGGATATATTTTGCCCTTAATTTAATCTGTGTGACATATAATACACGGTGTCCACTAGTATGCCCTACTTGGAAATGCGTTGCAGGTAAATGTGGAGGTGCAATCTCATTTCACAAAACTGAGAATGAAGAATATCGGCTGTTTTTTTCCCGTTTATAGTATTTCCCCCTTCCCTTTCTTGACAGCTAAAATAAATTATCTGCATTAAGATTTCTGCATTATACTTCATTTTATATAATTGTGCAAAAGCAACTCTGAAGTATGCCCAACATAGTTCATCTCAATCTTCAGCCTACCCAATACTGGCTGAGAACCTATTGTGTGCCAGTCTTAATAAAGATGCAAAGATGAGCAAAGCAAGCCCCCAGGTGGTGATTAGGGGGGCTTTTCAGTAGGTCTATGGCTAGAGGACACTTTCTTACTAGGAAACTGAGGAAGGAACATGGTTCAGACTTCCCATATCCCCAGATCCTCCAATCGAATGGCCTGTACTCATCTGCAAAAACTGCTCCAAATAGGCCAATTCCCAAGAGTTTGCTGCCTCTTTAAATAGGGAATCTTATTTCCTGTGGGCTTTAATACCTTGTTTTTCAATGACTTCTTAGGAAATAGGACATCAACATATATTTGACTATTGAAAAATATAAGACAAGGGTCACTTTATTTTCTATAGTTAAGAAAATCTACCCCAAAATCAATCTCAAAGTTTGTTCTACGCCCTTAAGACTTCATATACTGAGTCAGGTTTGAAAAAAAAAAAAAGAAAAAAGAAAAAAAAAAGTGGGGAATGAAGAAAGAAAAGAAAGAAGAAAATAAAAACGGAAAAAGGGGAGAAAGGAAAAAATAGAGAAAAACAGAGGGGAAAAAGAAAGGAAAAGAATAAAGGAAGGAAACAGGAAAGAAAAGGAAGGAAGAAGCTGCTGTGCAGTCGGGGTCTCTGAGACCAGAGGCAAACTTGGACGCTACCCAGGCTTGCAGCTTCACAAACACTACACTTCTTTTACTTGTCTCTATCAAAGAAATGTGTAACTTGGAATCCACCATTCTCCAAATCTCTCTCCTATCCTTGCAAGTAACATTTTACTTCCTTTCTGCTCATCCTCTGGGGCCCTCCTCAGATCATAGTACCTAACTTTGGAGTCCATTCTAGTAGGGCAAAAACCTAAAATATTATACATTAAGCCACGTGGTGCAGTAAACCCCAGTCGATGCTTGCCCATGAAATTACTTCAGGCTGGCAGCCCCCCCACTCACTCCACATCGGCCAATCTCATTTGGAAAAATGACTCTCTCCTACCTTACAGAAAAGGAAAACCCTGGCCATGGTCATGTGAAAATATTTTATAGGTATCCTTTAGCAGCCTTTAAATGTTGAAACCTAAAAACAATATTTGCTGTTTTCCCTTTGAAGCTCTAACAAAGCCTTTGTTTTAGATTCACCTTTAGTGTGCAATAAGAGTTAATAATCAAATCCATCCCAACCCCCACAAATGTTAAACAAAAAGATAAAAGAAATGCAAATAGCTATTGTCATGGAAAGTTAAAGTACCTGTCTGTATTTTTAAGTGAAAACTATTATCTCTATCAATCAAAATTTAAGAATACAATAGCGCTAATCACAGAAGGTGCTCTGACGGAGTTACTTTGCCTCAAAAAAAAGTATTTTTCCCCTTAAAAACCAAGTATAAAAGTCATATACTTACAATTAGATAGAGTATTTGTAATTTTGTTATTAAAAACCTTCAGCAGCCTCACTGTTAATAAATGCTTCTAAGTCTCTAGACTGATTTGTACCCAAGAAGACACAAGTCCCTACATATTTTAATAAGGTTGATGAAATTTTATTTAAATTCTCACAGTTTCCAACCTGCGGGGGAACAGCACACTCTTCTGTTGAAAAGAGTTACTCAAACAGAGGCAACAGTTAACTGGTCATGAAAACTCCTTCTTTTAGAGCCTGGACATAATTCCCACACCCTGAAATATCTTCACACAGGACATAACTTCCTTGGATGGTTCACCCTTGTTAATCATGGCAACTTATTTTTGAAATAACACTCTACCCTCAAAAAGAAAGCAGAATACCCCCATCATACCCCAGAATGATCTAAGTGTACAGTACATGAATTTCTGAGGCTTTTTTTAAAAATTCACTTTAAAAAAAGACTGGATTAGCCCCTGAATATGGTGCTTTCTAAAGACAGTACAGGAACAAAAAATAGCAAGACCCCAGATAGTAAAACAAACAGCTCAAGATTAAAATTCCTAGAGCAAACAGTTAAGCCAGGATGCCATTATGCACACTGAGCCTGGATGATGTCTCCTCCACCGTGGGGCCAAGAGGCTGTCATTTTCCCCCCAGCAAGATCAGATTTCCTTCCCTCCCGACCGCCTCTCTGAGCATCATGGCCAACATCTCTAGTGTGCTATTAATATCAATGAAGAGACGATTCGATTTCCACAGAAGAAAACCTTTCCTATTCCGGCACAGACCTTCGGGGAGGACCCTGGCCCGGGTATAGACAATACAGCGGCAGAGTTTCTGTTTTCTTACAGTTCAGTCTTACACACTGTTTGAAGGCTTTTAGCAAACAATGGCAGCATTATCTGCAGGATAGTTACAAAACAGGATTTGTTAGGACAAAGAATAATAAAGCTGCTCTCTCGCTCTTTTCTTTTTAATTCCCCCTAGTCCTCACGAGCCTTTCTCTGCGAGTCCAAAATTCAGCCACATTTCCTAAGAGGCACCTGTACTTGTCTATTTCAATGCAGCCAGAAGCTGACAACGGCCCAGGAACCAGGACTGCTTTCAGGAGGCGCCCAGAAGGGCAGCAAAGTACCCTCTCAACATTAGTAAAATGAAACAAAAGTGTCAGCCTTGGCTTCGCACACACTTACCCGTTCATGGTGAGGAGGCAAAGCTTTGGGGCGGGAGAGGCAATTTTCACACAACGGAAGAAAGTTGAGAGTTTGTAAGGGAGAAACTACAGGCGCTTGGAAGCCTGCTGGCTCTCAGGGCTCCCAGGCTGGCGGCAGTGTGAGGAAGGACTGAAGGTATGTGGGCTAAACACAACAAAAGCCACTGCCTTACTCTAGATTAAATATGCAGGAAGAGGCCCCTTTGCATAAACACAAACACTCAGCAAATGAATAACTGGCTCAATCAGACGCCCGCTGTGCCTTCTACCTGTCCTCACTCTGACAGGAGACACTGCCTATTCCAGGGGACACCACTAAACAGGAGACAGTTAAATGTTATGTTGCTATAATAACAATTAAAATGAATTGTATTCATTAGTGATTAAGAACTCACTCGTGGGGCGGGGGGGAGTGCTATTGTTGTATCTGCAGCTACTCCAAAAAGAACTTGTAGTATACCCATCCCTGGAGTTCTACTATGGGTTGCATTTCAATCTTTAACATTCAACGAGAGTTTAAAACAATCAGTTTGTTTAGTCACAATTGTCAGAGATATACGTCTCATTTCTCTGCTTTGTCACATTGTAAGTTGATACTTGTGACTCTGTACCTACAAAGATCTGTTTGATATATGTATATAAAGTGTGCATATAAAAATATATACACATATACACACATATATATGTGCATATATACTCGCACATAATACATTCATGCATATCTAATTAAAGAGAATAAGCCAAAAAAAAAAAAAAACTACTTAACTATATTCTCTAGTTCACTAATCATTTAAGGAAAATAATTTGAGTTTTCCAAAATATCCCAAATGCCTGCCTTTCAAATGTCACCAATCCATGACCACTCATTTAAAAACATTACCCCTATATTAGAAAAGATGCTTTTAACTGAGTGGCCTCAACCACTTATAATTTCAATTAAATAACATAATTACAGTCAACAATTTTCTCCATTTTGGCAGAAAATATGCCATACCTCAACATAATTTGTCCTTACAACCCAGGAATTTAAGCAAGAGGAAAAACATGCCAGTATTAGGAATTCACTACTGACTTTTCTTAGCTTATGGAATCAACTCACACTGACCTCTTATTCTGTGTTCCAGCTACATGTTGGTCTTAGTAACTTAATTATTTTTTAATAACTTTTGCAGTATTAAATGATTTTGATTGAAACATAAATAAGATTATGTTCGTCTACTACTTACTAATGCCACACAGTACTCTGGGGCCAAATCCAGCAGTGCTGTGCTATAGGATGTGTCTATATTATTACTGTATTTGGACTAAAAAGGATAGGTCACAGATCCTTCACAGCCTTTGAGAATGCCGTGATTATCCTAGCCAAGGGAAATAGGGCAGCTTTCTATTTCAAAAGCAATTTTAGTTTATTAACACAAAACTGTTTTCTGGCCAAATCATTCTACTGTAAAAGGTGAAGATCACTGAAAAGTTTTAAAATATTTTCACAAACAAACCAACAAACCCCAAACTCATTTCAAACACATATTATGGCATAACATGGAGAAAAGGCAAACAAATTAAAAAGATACCCAAAGACTCAGAGAATAAAACACAGGTTCTCTAGGAGGGGTGCCCACAGAAACTGAAAATGCTGATTTTGTCCACCCTTTTGCCTTGAAATGACCTTCCAAATAAGGGGTTAGATAACCCGCGTCCATAGACGATAGTGATCTAACCTTGCTGCAAATAAACCATAGAACAAAATTTAATCAGTATATCACTGTGAGAAAGCCTCTGTCCATCCCCATGGAGCTTCTAATGACTGTTTTGGCAGTTTTGAGGGTAGTTATGCTTCCCAGCTCATCTATATCTCATACTGGTTGAGTAAGCTAATGGAAGTGATGTTAGTGGAATCCAATATTAATGCTCTGTATCATGCAAACCTGGATGCAACTGAATATATTATACAATTATAGGTAGTATCTAATTCCATAGGTATTAGATACTGTACCCTAAATTAATATTTTAATGAGGATGGTGAAAGAAAGACAACAATCCAGGTAAGGGATCCACGCATTGTGGCCCAGCTAAGCTCCTTGCTGAAAGAGCGCCGGATTCGGGAGTGAACGGCACAGACACAGGGATTGTGACAAAAATCCGTATGCAAGCTTTAGATGCTGAGTGACACATACTGATGCACAGAGTCAAAGATGTCATCCTCACACAAGCGCCACTCGCTGTAAGCTTGAGAAAAAATGCAGGGGGAAAGATGGGGGGGCGTAGTTGCAGGGAGACCTCCAGAAAATAAACAGCGTGTACAGTTTCAAAGGCTGCAGACACAGACATTTCATTGTTCAAGCCAATTATCAGTGGAAAATAATAACAACAGATGGATTCAGAGTCACTGACTTTTCATATGCACTTCATCTCGGCGGAACAGATGATGAAACGCGAGAGCTATCTCAAAAAGGCAAAACATCTTTCAGTAAAAGAACTCTACAGTCCAGATGGGGACCTTCTAAGGCTGCTGATTATCTTCTTATAATGTTGTAAGATAGACTTACTAAAACATTTCAAGAACTGATCAGATATGATGCGTACAATGGCTTCATTATTGGAAGGAGTCGCCTCAGACTTGTGACTAAACCCGGCAGAGATTTCAATAAGGTTAGGACTGTAAGTTTCCTGTTTTCTCATCAGGGACTGCAGGTTCCAACTAAAACTGGAAATCTGTGCACAACAGGAGAATAAACCGTCGCCCAAGGATCCTACATATTTGCTCTTCTCTCATTTGAGCAAAGGAAAAAAAAAATAAACTGGAACTGTAAATAGGACATTAAATTATTCTGAAGCATTCTACCACGATCTGTGTGTGTAGGGGTGAGGGGGGGACAGCTCCAAAGCAACTCTTTATTAAAAGCATTTGGTGATAAAATACCACCTCTTACATGCATTAGAACATCTTAAACATCCCTTGCCACTGGTGACTGCAAAATAGAATTTCCTTTTAGTAGGGAATAAATATAAATTTCAATGGTGGTGTAACAGCGATTCTAACAAATGTCAACCAAAACTCAGCAACTACCCTAACCCACTCTCACTCAACTTACTACCAAGTTACGCTTGCTGATAAAACGCAAGAGGTTAACCACAACCTGAGGGCTTGCTGTAATGGAAAAAGTTAAATCTCTAATCAGATAGGCCTCATCCCTACTGGAATAACAATGTATCTGTTCCATGTATCTGTCTACTCATCTATCCATCTCCATCCATCCATCCATCACCAATTGCACATTCATAATTTTGCAAAAATTCTTTCCCTGAATTGACATAAAATATGGTCGAAATCACTGCACTAAGAAAAAAGAAAAGCTGATTCTCTCAACTATTTACTAACATACTTAACATTTAAAAAATATTTTTATGAACACACTGTTGACTTCACAAGTTTATAATGTAAGTTAAATTTTTTTTTTTTTTCTGAGCAAGGCTTTTCTTTCAAAGTACTCTGACAAAAGTAAATTCATAGCAGAACACACAGGCATGAAGAAAATATTGCCAAGGGCAAAATTCTGCAACTGCTTTAAGAAACAAACAAGAACACAAAAGATGTGTAATACAACCATCTGGCTCTCCTCTTACTGTATCAATGCCTCAACCTTATCCCCACCCCCTGAGCCAACCCACACCAATGCCACAAAACCAAATGGCTTCACTTATGTTTCCTGCACAGCAAATTTACACAATGCAGTTAGAATGCAAAAGTTGATTTTGACACATAAACTACCATCTTTTGAATTTTCCCCACTTCAATGATTTTGTTGTCGTTGTTATCTGTTCAGAGTGGGACTTCTTTGAAAAACCACCAAGAACCTCATCATGATAAAGATGTTCTCACATGGACATATACGTTCAGCCTCAAGAGAAGTCTCCCTGAAAACCTTATCTCTGCCATCTTGTGCTTTCTGTTATCATCAGACTTTAGATGTGGACATAAAAAAAAATCCTAAGCTTATTCCAATTAGAACTTTTACCTTTTGGGGGCACTAAATGGTGGGTTGTTTCCCCAACTTATGATTTGAAATGACTGCACTAATTTTTCATTACCATTCTTGCAAGTCAGCACGTTCACTGGAATTTTTCCTTATTCAGCTCAGTCTACAAACATTTACTGAGCAACTACTGTGGTATTAGAAACATGCTGGACAACGGACGATCAGCATCTATTATTTTCCCGTGTGCTAGCAGGACTTGCCTGGTACATTAAACCAGCAACTCTACAGTTTATAAAAAAATCTTCCACATGCAGGCAGGCTGAAGCATTTTATTAACTTATATACTTATTTTTGAAGGCAGATATAACAGACATTTGAAAGTTATAGCCTGTTTGTGGGGATCTAATTGCTTCCAAAAGGTGGGAATGAATACTTTTCATGGAAATCTCAGTTTGGGTAAAACCACTAAAGCATCATAAATGCTTTGCACCAAAGGGCAAAAATGTAAAAAATAATAACTGAAAAAAATGTTCTTCACAGGCAAACTCTACTCTTTGCTTTTCTGCAGGGGCATGCTAGAGGCAGACGTTCTCTATCAGGCAAGAGTTTTCAGTCAGAATGAAGGTCTGCCAGGCAGAGGGCCACGTCTGGTTTACTTCTGTTTTCTCACTGTTGCTGGTCTTCCCCGATTCCTACCTCCCTCTCCATGTTCCGGGATGAGACTTTGACTGGTTTTTCAAGGGGCTAACTTTTGGTTCTGTTCTGGGCGTTTCTGCCCACAGAGTCCCCTGGTTTCGACAGCAGCGATCATCTGTAGGACACACACAGCGAATCCAGCCACCGGATGAGGAATTCCGCTAATTGTTTAAGCCTGCACTAGTGTCTGGCCACCAGTTGGCAGACACAACTCATGGCTGCCTACCAGGCGTAGGTTAACACAGCTGGAGCCAGATGACAGGCTCTCAAAGATATTCCTCTCATGGCCACATCTGGCTCTTGGCGGTTCCCACTGCATTTGAACTGATTCTGTTTGGTTGTTCTGGGCAAAAGTTTAGGCAACAGATAAGTCATATTAATTTCAGTTTATGACAAAAATATCAGAACATACACTTCATGAAGGCAGGGATTTTATCTGATTTGTACTCCCCTCCCATTTTTTTTTTTTTTTTTTTTTTTGAGACATGGTCTCACTCTGTTGCCCAAGCTGGAGTGCAGTGCAGTGGCACGATCATGACTCACTGCAGCCTGGAACTAACTACTAGACTCAAGCGATTTTCCCACCTCAGCCTCCTGAGTAGTTGGGTCTAGAGGCATGTGCCACCATGCCTGTCTAGTTTTTCAATTTTCTGTAGGGACAAGGTCTCACTATGTTGCCCAGGCTGGTGTCGAATTCCTGGGCTCAAGTGATCATCCTGCCTTCACCTCCCAAAGTGCTGGGATTACAGGCATGAGCCACTGTGCAGGCCTCTTGCTTGCTGTATCCCAGTACAGAGCAGCGGCTATGCAGGGTAGGTGTTCAGTAAATACAGAATGAGTGAATAATGCTAATCAGTGTATGAGTTGAACAAAAACATTCCTGTATCTTATTCCAGCTACTCCATTCCTACTGTTGTACATAAAATGGCTAGCACGCTGGTGCGCACAGAGAAGACCTTGAATGGCTCTACAGCTAGATTTTATTATGGACACGCTCATACTCAAGAATGAACCCATGTACATTGTCAGTATAGCTGGAAAGACCTCCAACAATCCTTCCCCTCAAATTACCCAGTCTCCCAGAATTACCCACATCCCGACTTTATTAGTCCTTAAACTGAGAAACTTCGCAGCTCTGTGCCCACAGGGCCCGAGAGTGATCTCAAAGTAGAAACTTACCTTTCGGCCACCACCAAAGTGCGAAATGATGAGGCAACTTTTCCTGGCACCTTTTCATCCCATTTCCTTTCCCATGCCTCTCTTCCTAAATTCCCTGATATCTGCAGATCCCAGCTCCCTTCTACACTCAACTTTGACCCAAGGCTAGGCTTCCCCAAAGCTCACCACCTCTCTAGCTCCCCTTAGAAACACATTTAGAAAAGCCTACGTAACTTAAAACCAGGCAGGGCCCTCCCTCTTGGCTCCTTCACTAGAAAGAAGCCCAACTTATAGACTGTTATGTTAATAATAACTATAAAGCTCCCTTGAGTCCACCAAGGGCTTGCTAAAGGTGAAGGGACACTTGATGGGAGCCTGGCAAGGGTGTATGCATACACTGCTGCTTTCCCAAAAAGAAAGTTAACACTCCTAAAACAAGAATGGCTGAACAAGGCAGATGAGTTCAACAAGCTCAGCATACGGACTTCAGCGAAACAAAGACAATCAAAAGTGTGCTAGAGGAAGCTGTTGCTCAACTCATTTCTTTTTCTATCATATAAGGCAGCAGGGTGGAGCTATAGCTAATTTTTGGAAGCTAAGTATAAGTTTCTGAAAAGAGTACTGTGTTCACTACGAAGAATTCAGGCTTCAAGCTCCCCTTGGAAGGAGTTGCTTTCATTAAAGGTGGACCAGAAATATCAACCCCTAAAATGCCACTCCCTCCCTGCTTCTGCTATTTGAAATTACTTTAAAAATGAGAGAATAAGCTAGGCTCAGTGGCTCACACCTGTAACGTCAGCTATTCAGGAGGGTGAGGCAGGAGGATTGCTTGAGCTCAGGAATTCAAGGCTGCAGTGAGCTAATATGGTGCTATCGCACACTAGCCTGGGCAATAAAGTGAGACACTGTTTAATAATGGGGGAATAGGCCGGGCACGGTGGCTCATGCCTGTAAACCCAGCACTCTGGGAGGCCAAGGCAGGTGATCACACTTGAGGTCAGGAGTTCGAGGCCAGCCTGGCCAACATGGTAAAACCTTATCTCTACCAAAAAATAAAAAAAAAATTTAGCTGGGCAAGGTGGTGCTTGCCTGTAGTCCCAGGTACTCAGGAGGCTGAGGTGGAAGAATTGTTTGAACCAGGGAGGCAGAGGTTGCACTGAGCTGAGATTGTGCCACTGCACTCGAGCCTGGGTGACAGAGTGAAACCCTGTCTCAAAAATAATAAAATAAAATAGGGGAATGTCCTTGCACAATTGCACAATCCCAATGAAACTTTAAGATAATTCTTTAAAAAGGAGTACAACAGGCTGCAAATGATTGATATCTACCTATTCATTGGCTGAAAACAGGCTATCAAAAACAACAAAAGCAAACAAGTTTTGAAAAAGGCAAGGCTAAGGTTGTACAGAACAAGTATCACTGCAAGCTCTGCCTCCCGGGTTCACGCCATTCTCCTGCCTCAGCCTCCCAAGTAGCTGGGACTACAGGCACCGGCCACCATGCCTGGCTAATTTTTTGTATTTTTAGTAGAGACGGGGTTTCACCGTGTTAGCCAGGATGGTCTCGATCTCCTGACCTCGTTATCCACTCACCTCGGCCTCCCAAAGTGCTGGGATTACAGGAGTGAGCCACTGCGCCCGGTCGAGTATCTGTATTTCTTAATGCATCCTTGGGCTGCCTCACCTAAAACTAAGTATTACAGAATATAGTACCATACAGTATACTTTAGACTAGAATAGTTCAGAATTTACAAGCATGGATTCAAGTGCCGAAGTTCAAATTAACTCTGGTACTGACTGACCTTGTGAGCTTAGGCAAGTTACTTAAGCTCTCTGTCCCTCAGTGTTCTCATCCATAAAATGGGCTTCATTACAGTGCATTATTTGCTTTTGTAGAATAAATGAATTGACATGAATAAGTACTTAGAATAGTGTATGGCACAAAGTGAATGCTCAAAGAAATGATGGCCGCTGTTATTATGATCAGGGATGATATAACTTAAATAAATCTAAAACATCCTACACCTCATTTCTACCATCTCTACAAGTTGTAAAAAATAGCTGGCTGGCCGGGCATGGTGGCACATGCCTGTAATCCCAGAACTTTGGGAGGCCGAGGTGGGCGGATCTTGAGGTCAGGAGATCAAGACCATCCTGGCCATCATGGTGAAACCCATCTATACTAAAAATACAAAAATTAGATGGGTGTGGTGGCGCAAGCCTGTAATCCCAGCTATTCCGGAGGCTGAGGCAGAATTGCTTGAACCCAGGAGGCGGAGATTGCAGTGAGCCGAGATCGTACCACTGCACTCCAGACTGGTGACAGAGCAAGACTCCGTCTAAAAAAAAAAAAAGAAAGAAAATCTGGCTGTCTGCCATGCTACAGGCTGGAAAAATAAAAGAGAATGTATATCAGATTTTAAACTTCTTAAGAACATAGTGCTAAAATAAAATCAAAGTACTTATTTTTTCCCCTCAATAGTAGTTGGAGAATTGTTGGTGTAAGATTGGGGTCTCACCTACCTCAGTGGAGGAAAGTCATTAGTTACAAAAAAGCTACAAGCCAAGGTTAGCCTTGGGGCTGCCTGTCCCACCAACTACCAAAAAAGACTTCGGGGAGATGTTCAAAGAAGGCGGGAGGAGAATCCAGCCTGGAACCCAAAGGCATTGAAACACATTTTCTTGTACTTTTCAAGTCTGTGCATATAGATTCTGTTACTGATTTAGGATCTTAAACAGTTTGTTTATTTTTTAAATGCCTTTCAGCTCACCTTTAATAACATGTTTCTTTGACTTGGCTGAACTATGCCTCAGAAGAATTACAAGCGGGAATAAGGCTGGGTAAAAGGTTCAGTGAACTAATCCACACCTGGTCCATGTAAAAAAAAAAAAAAAAAAAAAAAAAAAGAAAGAAAGAAAAAGAAAAGAAAAAGCTCATATTTTCCATATAGAAACAAGGCCCTTTATATGAACCAGCCTTTTATTTAATTGCTAAGGCACTTTCTACACCGTACAACCTTTCATGTCCTTCTTCACTTGGGTTGGGAAAAGGCACAGAACCACTTTCCAGCCACACCAGGGTGCTTTATCAGCAACAGAAATTAATACTCCTATTAATAATGATAGCAAGCATAAACTTGATTCAAAATTGGAAGTGGTAGGTTCATTTAAGCAGAAATTCCCTGACCAAGTTTTGCCAATAAAAGAAAAGACAAGGATGTCCCGAGAACAGATTTGGGATAAACTGTGACAATCTCTTCATCAAAATTCAGACTTTTTTCTGCCTCAGTTGCGTGACCCGGACTACTAAATGGAAGGAATAAGGCATGGATGGGGAACATCTTGAATGAGACAGAACAGCAAATATTGTAGAGCTAAAATGCGCCTCTGAGAGGTCCAGGCAAGCCACTCCTCTGGGAGGGGACTCTGTGTGACCAAGGTCACGCAGGTGGTGGGGACGAAAGCAGAACTCAAGCCTGTGACTCCGAATTCATGGAGAAAAGCAATGGCTACAGAATATGGCCCCTGGGAACATCAGTCATGTTAAGAGGAGATTTAAGAGCAGGATTCTGTGAACAGCAAAGAGGCCAGAGAACAGAAGGAGAAGTCATGAGTGTCCCACAGCCCATTGCATCTGAAGCTGGAGTTGAACAAGCTTTACTTCCTCCTATGAAGCCCTTCACTTCCAGGCCCCAGGTATCTTCTATTTGCCTTTTAGTTTTGTTCATAGGAAAATTCTTTTAACCAACTCTGGTTTGAAATAAGTGGAAAAGGCGACATTTCCACACTTTCGTTAAGAGGCAGCAAAGTGAAGTGGAGAGATCATTTCATTAGGAGGCAAGAGAGGGCGACTCTGCTCCTGGACCCACCAGTAACTCATCTAGGATTTGGGAAGCCCCTTCTCTTCTCCAGACCCAAGCTCCTCACTGGTACAAGGTGGGGTACTCAGGGATGGTGTTTAATTGCTACAGACGGGTCACCTGAACAAGGTGCTAAAATGCTGAAATACTTGTGTACTCACTGGGAAACAGCCCTTGCCCCCAAGCCTCCTGAACACACCCTTGACCAGAACCCTGGACTTTCCTGCCTCCTCCACGGCATGGTGCGGGTTTCCCAGAGCCCTGCTCCAGAGCTAGCGCTAGTGGCCATCGGGATGACCACAGCTGTGCTGTACCTGTGAACTGTTGTGACCATCACCGCAGATGCTCTGATAGGTCCCTTTCCAAGGCTAGATGCAAGGACCACCAGGGCCAGCTAACGCCCTACAGAATGCCACTATCCGGGGCCCACATGGGGCCCAGCAAGAGACAGAGGGGCTGGGACAAGCACAACAGTGGATCCACCAGAGAGCTGCCTGCCTCCCCAAATTACTTCCCTCACTTGGGGCACCCAGATGTAGGCCTGTACAAATGAGGCAAGTCAGCAGAATCCTCTTAGGGCATATTCTTTTTTTTTTTTGACATGGAGTCTTGCTCTGTCGCCAGGCTGGAGTGCAGTGGTACGATCTCAGCTCACTGCATCCTTCGCCTCCCGGGTTCAAGTGATTCTCCTATCTCAGCCTCCTGAGTAGCTGGGACTACAGGCGCCTGCCACCATGCCCAGCTCATTTTTTGTATTTTAGTAGAAACGGGGTTTTACCATGTTGGCCAGGATGGTCTCGATTTCCTAACCTCGTGATCCGCCCACCTCGGCATCCCCAAAGTGCTGGGATTTCAAGCATGAGCCACCGCGCCTGGCCAGGGAAAATTCTTAGGGCTAAATTTGCTTCCAAAAACTGGAAAGAAATATACCATTGCGAAACAACTCTCAAAGTAAAATCCTCAGCTCAGAGGGAACCCACCCCAATATATGTAATCAAATTATATTTATCATGGAGATTCTAACAGCTCCTACTTTCTACTCCACTTTTACTATCCTCTAGAAAGAGGAATATTTTACTATCCGGTGTTCCAAATTTCCACCAGAGAGTTGAAGCATTATACATGCTGAAATATACAGGAAAGGAAAAAAATTCCCATTATTATTTCCTTCAACCCCCTCTACCTTCTATGCCACCATTACTCAAAAGTCACTCAAACATTTTGCTGGCTGACATGACGCCACGCTGTCACTTGATCAGGTGTGGAGTACCACATGGAATGAATAAATACTTATCCACAACCGCATATTAAATGGGAATTCGCACAGGCGGGCTCCGGAGACAAAGACGTTTCTATACAGAAATATTAACTAAGAATTTAGGTAAATGGCCCCACTGGAAAAAAAAAAGTTCTGAAGTAGCAATATAAACTATATTTAATAGCAACAAAAAATATTTTCCTTTTGGGAAAGCAATTTGGGCTTCTAAAAGTTACTGCCTTTCACGAGACTTAGTACAGTATGCCTGAATTCTTTCATTTCCTAAAACACAGATGCTGGGCCCCAAAATTCTACTTTGTGAGAGTTAATTTTTTTTTGATTAATCTTCCCCCAAATACAATACTCAAATAAGAAACTACTTTGGTACCTTTCCCCCCCACACACAATTGTTATTTTCTTAAGTGTCTGAGTATAACACGTCCCAAAGAACATATGTTCCCAAGGAAGAAAAAAAACCGGGCTCTAGAACTAATACACAATGAAAAATAAATTTAAAGCAGCCTTCTGGTCTGACATAAGAATATAAAAATGATATGAGCAAGAACAGCTTAGTTTACATACTTTTCAGTCACAGCTGCTGCTCCAAAACCACAATACCTTTAAAATGACATTTTAAGGAAACAGATACGGCGTGGCTTTAGCCATAGTGAGATGTAGCTAACACTGAATTAAAGGGGCTTTTCTTTTTATACACACACTTTATATAACCCTGTACACTGGCACAATTAAGAAGAGTAAGTCATTTTTAAATAATGTAGTGATAAACAGAATGAATTACAAATAATTCTATCTGGCAAGGTTTTTTTTTTTTTTTTTCCTTCTTTTTCCTTTAAAATCGCCAGACTCAGGCATGAAAATAGAGTTTCAGGGACAGAAGGAACAAGTCCCCTCTTCTTGGTTAATATTTAATTGGGTGCTAAAGATTTCTTGGAGAGGACCTCTGTACCTCCAGTGACAGGCATACAAGAGGCTCCTATCTCTGCAAGAGATGCAGGCACTTCCCTGAATAAACGAAAATAACATACAATTAAATCAGACTATTCAATTAATAAATTACTTTGGTGGACCTTGCAGGCCAAGTCCTATTTAATTACATAATTTTAAAAATATTTGCACATTGCAATCACCGAAATTGGCTTTGAGGTTTCATAATACACACTTAACACTTGAGTTAGAGAACAAATTTATTTAATAAATGCAGGCCTAAGTGCTAGAAAGCCATACCACTCTAACTGCAAAATCACTTAGCACATCCTCAGAAAAAGCAAATAAACTTTTGCACTATTTAGACGTGGGCTGCTGTTGAATGTCAGGAGAAGCTGGCTGATTTTTTTTGTTTTCTCTGTCATGTGTTGCTTGTAAATCTGACTATTCTGAAAGGTGATTAGAATAGAGCTAATGGACAAAATGGTTCCAGTTAAAGATAACTTAAAGATAAACTAAGGTGGAAGATGTCAAGGTCCTGGTAGTAAAAACCTCTTCAGAGTAAAACAAAGAGAAGTCGTATTAACTCCCCATTTTTCACTTCTTGGAATACCAAAATACACCATAAATTAACATGGTTACTGAGCGTAAAGATGTGTTCCATTAGGAAAGCACACACAAATTCAGGGGTGAGGAGGACATTCATAAACAGAATAGAATTACAGGGTACCCCACAAAGGGCAGAAACATTTCAAAGTGACTCCATTCCCTATAGCTGTACTGGAAGCCGTGATTTTGCCACTAACTGAAGTTTTCTAGAAAACCACTTGACCGCTTTACTGCCACAACTTTTTTTTGATAGAAATCTTTGTCAAACACACACATTTTCAAATAACCATTGCACACTTTACACCCACAATGGCCTCAGAGCTTTTTGAGCTGTGTGGGGTTGACTCTCTTTACACGAAAAGCCCCCATACCACCACGATAAGGGTTATCTTTGTTGTTGTTTGGGGGTCTTCTCCTTAAAGATGTCTGTCATAAATGTATGATTGAGCCTGCTGTGTGCTTTCATTTGCCTGCTTCTAGAAACTTCTTTGCTAAATTCCCAAAGCCTCTAAGTTGCTACTAACTACTATGCTAACTATGAATTCAGAATTCATAGTTCTGAAGTTAAAAAAAAAAAATTAAACTGAAAAAAAAAAGATTCTGGTGTGACTTTATAATCTCTGTTCAGTGATGAAACAAAAATTCTTTTCAGTCTCATAGCCCCCTACTCTCTCCTCCCTTTCAGAAACTTCTGGAAAGAGCTGCTATACTCCGTCTCCACTTATTCAACTTCTGAACATCCTGCAGCCCACCCCATGCCACTGAAACCTCTGTTGCCAAAGTCATTAAGTTTTCAGTCCCTTCTGTTTGATCCATGGGCTGCATTTGGCAGAGTGCACCCTCCCTTCTTCTCAAACAGTTCCCATTTCCAAGCAGTCTACCTGTGACGTTGGCTCTCCATGATCAACAGCCTTCTTCAGCACCCTCTTCTCCGCCAACCTGGTTCTACTTCCTTAGGCCTTCCCTCAGGGAATGCGGCCACCACACACCTAGCCAATGGGGCCAAACACTCTGGAGGCACATTTGACTCCTCCACCACATCCAACAATGACATCCACTCCATTCTCTTTCCTTCACCCTGACCGACACTTGGCGGCCCACACGAGGGTGCCTCCCACGACTCTGCAATTCCCTTGTGAAGGCTCTTTCCTGCCTTTGGTTTGGCTCTCCTCAAACCTACCCACGGGGAAGACAAACTCATCTTGCAAAATGTGAAAGTACAATGTTCCATCAATTCCCAGACAGCTTCCCCAGTCACATCTTAATGTTTTTGACATTAGGACGCATCTCAACATTGACGTGGATGCTTAACGTTGCATGCTTCCCCACGCACATCCCATCCCAGCTGAACAATTTCTTAGCTTTCTAAGGCCCAGAGGGTGAAGGGGAAGCATCTAGAGGTATTCAAAAGGCTGTGCTGGATGTTAGCTGCTGCTTGGACCTCTGGTTGCACTTTTTTTGCGGCTCTGGGACCACCATTCTACCATGGACAGACACTCACAAACACGCCCTGTACACTCTTGTCTCTAAGCCGCTGCACAGATCTAGCCTACCCCTGTATTGCTCCGCCCCCTTTCACCTAAGAAATCCCACACATCCCATATAACTCAGGCACAAATACCACTTCCTCCAAGAAGTCCTCCCTAACCTCTCTTTAGATCAATGTCCCTGTTATCTATTCCCTTTGTACACAGTACTTGTCCTAATACAGGCATGAGTCCATTTTATTATAATGGTCTATTTAATCAATCATTTCTCTTGCTAAGCTGTATCCCAGTCTACAAAAGGCACTTAATAAATCTTGAATGAATAAAGTAAAAGTTGATGAATTTCAGTAAACAATGTTAACAGCAACAATTTTTCCTTCTTTGGTTCCTTCATAAAATCAGCTCTTCTCCATCTTCGTTCCTCTGCCTACTACAATGGTTCAGCAACACGCGGCCAAGCAGATCGAGTCTGCGCAGTATTTGTTCCTACCTCTGAAGATATAAGAAATGTATCACAGCTGATATTTATGTGAATGACTGAGATATAATTTGAACAAAAACTCTTCTATTCCCTTGAAGTAAAATCATCTTATTGTTCATAATACAGTGCAAAGGAAATAGAATGAGCAAGGAAGCTATAAGAATTTAATCAAGTTGACTTCTTATAAATAAGAATTGAGATTCACTATGCACCCCTAATTACCCTCCTGCTACTAACAGTGTCCTAATTTAGACTGTACCAAAAAAAAGAAAAAAAAAAGGAAAAAAACGCTTTCAGATAATAAGACAATTTTGCATTAAGGTCTCAGATGAGACTTAGTGCTGTTCCCTCTCTTGGGCTGTGGTCTGCTTAACTTCAGCTTTAATAATATCATGCTTCCCACTTTGACAAAATCAAACTTTGCAGTCGGCCTTCAAAACAGTGTGGAAGGAAGAGTTGTCATGGGTCAAACCAGTGACCTCTAACCCTTGGCAGATTTGGTAATGAAGACAGGAAATTTGGTATGAGCCAGCCATAGCCCCCGACTCAAGAAATGGTGGCATTTAAGTGACCACGGGATAAAAGCCAACCTCTGGAAATGTGAGATGGCCACATGGGTTACATACAACACATAAGATTATAGAACATTTTCTCTGGGGTTCAGGTTTTCAGAGACCCAGAACTAGAATATCAGAAGAAATTTCATGCTCACAATGTAATTAAAGTAACTGGCAGGCATAATTCAATCTTATTTTTCTTTCTTTTTTTTTTTTTTTTTTTTTTTTTTTGAGATGGAGACTCACTCTGTTACCCAGGCCAGAGTGCAGTGGTGCGATCTCCTCTCACTGCAACCTCTGCCTCCCAGGTTCAAGCGATTCTCCTGCCAAGTACCTGGGACTACAGGTGTGCACCACCACACCCAGCTAATTTTTTTTGTAGTTTTAGTATACAGGGTTTCATCATGTTAGCCTGGATGGTCTTGATCTCCTGACCTTGTGATCCGTCTGCCTTGGCCTCCCAAAGTGCTGGGATTACAGGTGTGAGCCACTGTGCCCAGCCTCAATGTAATTTTTCATGATTATAAACTTGGCTGAGTCACTTAACTTTGCTGATCTTCACTTTCTTCATCTGGAAAATGGGGTAATGAGATCTGTGTGAGAGTCAGATGTGAGAATATGTGTTATACTCATAAGCAGGATTTTTATTTGTATATGTGTAGAGGGGTGTATAAACTAGAAAAGATGAAAATTTTTGATACAACTCCTACATCATTCATTCCGTTGTTTAGCAGACTTTAGGGAACACCGTTCTGCACCATATGGAATAAAAACATGAATAAAACTAGGCCGCTGCTCTCAAGAAGCTCATATCAACATCTTGGCTATGAAAAACAGCAGTCATTAGCCACATGTGGCTTTTAAGTTTAAATAAATTAAAACCAAATACAACTAAAAATTCAGAGTCTCAATTGCACCAGTCATATTTCCAGTGTCAAAAGCCACATGTGGCAATCAGCTATCACACTGGATAGTGTAGGTATAGAACATTTTCATCATTGCAGAAAGTTCTATGGGACACCTCAGGTCTAGAGAAACAAGATAAGTACAGTGTGAAGGTACATTTTAACCTACTGTGATAGGTGACAAACTGGCAGCAGAAGAGGTTTTCTCATGGAGCCAATACCCTTGAAGGATGGTAGGCTTCAGTTTTATAGGACAGAAAACAGGAGCCAGGTGGAGTGAGGCACACATGCAAAGGTGCACTGTCATCAAGGGGCATTCGGAGCTCCAGGAGGGGTAAACTATTCTTGGTGACTGGCGTGTAATTATAAGGGGGAGCAGTGGCCACAGAGAAGTCTGGAGAAATTAGGATCCAGCTATGAAGGTCTCCCAAGCCAAACTAGAAGTCTGGACTTACTGTGGAAAACAGAGATGCGGATGCAGTAGAGTGACCACTGGATGTGTTTTGTAGAAAACCAACTATGCTGACAAAGTACAGCAGTGGCAGTTACCTCTGGAGATGGACATGAGAACTCTGGAAAGCTTCTAAAAACGCTGATGCCAGAGCCCTTGCCCCAGATGAATTAAATCCCTTTCTGGGCACAGGGCCCAACCTCGGTACTTTTTTTTTTTTTTTTTTTTTTTTCTTTTTTTGAGATGGAGTCTTGCTCTGTCACCCTGGCTGGAGTGCAGTGGTGTTATCCTGGCTCATCGCAACCTCCGCCTCCCGAGTTCAAGCAATTGTCTTGCCTCATCCTCCTGAGTAGCTGGGACTACAGACATGCACAACCATGTCTGGCTAATTTTTGTATTTTTAGTAGAGATGGGGTTTCATCATGTTGGTCAGGCTGGTCTCAAACTCCTGACTTCATGATCCACCCGCCTCAGCCTTCGTACATTTTGAACTCCCAAAGTGACTAATATATAGTCACGGTTGAAAACCAATGGAGATGACAAAGAACTGAGACTGAGGTTAAGCTAGAATAAAGTAGTATAAGGAAGAGTCTACTGCTATGACCCTATTAAGAGACAGTGAGGACCCTCCCAACACAGAAACTGGGAGGATGGAGAGGAAAGGCTCATTTGGGTAAACATTTCTAAGACAGAATCAATGTGACCTACAAACCAAGAATACGAGCAATAAGAGAAGAAAAAAAGAATATAATATGATAACTTCTGTTCTGAGGCAATAAGGACCAAGATCAAGCACATGGGAAAGTGAGCACAGCTTTGGGAGGGGAAGCGTGTGTAACTAGTTCAGTTTTAGATGCATTGCCTGCTGCATTCTACAGAGCACCTCATAAAAAGGCCCCGCAGGCTGGAAGAAATATTAGACTGATTCTAAAAAGCCAAGGCCTAGAGTGGGACACAGAATAGTTTTCACGAGTACTTATGCAATCTTGACAAAGAAAATATTTCCGTAAAACTTCAACCTATGGGAACAGTAGCAAAGACGTGCACTTTAAACATTTTGTTCTATTTCCATCTATTCCACACTGCACATGAATGACTCTGTGTGCCTTGCTTCACCAGCAGGACACAGGGATCCTGTCCCAGCACTACCAGTTATAAGCTGCATTGCCTGGAACAAATCACTGGACTTGCTGGGCTTCAGTTTCCTAATTAGTAAAAGGAGAGGGCTGAATTAGAACTAGACACTACCATGTGGCCCTCCACTTTGAAGATTCTGAGGAGAAATTCTATAATTTATAATCATTTCTATCATTTAAATATACATTAAATATATAAAATTATATATTTATAATTCATAAATACTATATGTTCCTGAGATTATATTATTCAGAAAATATAGATTCCCAAAATTAGATACATATATTTTCTTTTGTCTTAAAGTTAGCCATTAAAGACACACACGACATGTTGTTTAGTTCTGAATACCAATTTGGTTCTGTTTTTCCTTTGCAGTATTAAAGTAAGGGGTTGCTCAAAGGATTATAAATCATGCTGCTATAAACACACATGCACACGTATGTTTACTGAGGCACTATTCACAATAGCAAAGACTTGGAACCAACCCAAATGTCCATCAATAATAGACTGGACAAAGAAACTGTGGCACATATACACCATGGAATACTATGCAGCCATAAAAAAGGATGAGTTCACGTCCTCTGTAGGGACATGGATGAAGCTGGAAACCATCATTCTGAACAAACTATCGCAAGGACAGAAAACCAAACGCCGCATGTTCTCACTCATAGGTGGGAATTGAACAATGAGAACACTTGGACACAGGGTGGGGAACATCACACACCGAAGCCTGTCATGGGATGGGGGGAGGGGGGAGGGATAGCATTAGGAGATGTACCTAATGTAAATGACGAGTTAATGGGTGCAGCACACCAACATGGCACATGTATACATATGTAACAAACCTGCACGTTGTGCACATGTACCCTAGAACTTAAAGTAAAATAAAAATAAATAAATTAGTGTAAATTCAAAAAAATAAAAAATAAATAAAGTAAGGGGTTGCAAACTCTAAAGTCTGTTGGAACAAAGGGCCATGGTAATGAGCAAAGCAGCCCAGAGGAGAAAGGCAAACCTTAGGCCATTCCCCAGCTAAGGGGGCAGCCCAGCCATGACCCAGCTCCCACCCAGCTGCCATTTGGAAATGCGGACCCAGCGCTGCTCTACATCTATTGCAATGGCCAGAAATCCAGAGTTGCTGTAGGTATAATCCCTTGATTTTTTTTTTTTTTTTGAGACGTTGTCTTGCTGTGTCGTCCAGGCTGGAGTGCAATGGCTCCATCTCAGCTCACTGCAACCTCAGCCTCCTGGGTTCAAGAGATTCTCCCACCTCAGTCTCCTGAGTAGCTGGGATTACAGGCGTAAGCCACCACGCCCGGATAATTTTTGTATTTTTAGTAGAAACGGGGTTTCACCATGTTGGCCAGGCTGGTCTCGAACTCCTGACCTCAGGTGATTTGCCCGCCTCGGCCTCCCAAAGTGCTGGGATTACAGGCGTGAGCCACCGCGCCCTGCCAATCCATTGATATTTAAATGCTGGCAACTGATCCAATTATTTTAAAGTATTTTACAGACCAAACACAACAGGTCTGAGATTGCCAGCTTGTCTCATGCCCTAAAGTATGCCATCCTTCTATGGTTTATGAACCTGAAAAACCATAAAACATGGATTAAAAGTAAGAAAGAAGTCCTCTGAAGTCCGTAAGATACTTCTAAGCACTGGTTTCGGTCTAAGCAAGTTTGACCAACAATACCAGCATGGCTCTTGAAGCAGCCTTTATATTAAGGGCCTATAAAGAAATATCCTACAAATGTATTATTATTATTATCATTATTTTAGAGATGGGTCTCACTATGTTGCCCAGGCTGAAGTGCAGTGGCTATTCACAGGCATGCTCATAGCACACTGCAGCAGTGAACCGCCAAAGCAATCTTCCCACCTCCTCCCCACAAGAAGCTAGGACTATAGGGCATGTGTCACCATATCTGGCTCAAAATGGCATTATTTTGTATGAAACATCTGTGGCATTTGAATGGAGAAGAGAACACCTGATGAATGTATTCTTTGTATACCAAATGTACAGTGGACTTTAACACTTAGTGATAAAAATGTAATGACTTACATTCTGCTGATAGCATCCATATAGCCCTCAGTGTATTCCAAATAGAAAAATACTTTATTTGGCATGCATATTGCTCTCTTTCTTGCTTTCAAGCAGGAAAAAAATGCCACCAAACTTCTCTTTTCGTTATACCATTTTTTACATGAAATATTAAAGAATCTGGCATGCATTAGCAGGAAGAGGCCAAGCATATCTGGACTAGGCCATTATCCTCTTCTTCAAAGCACTATGAAACGTAATCTTTGGTCACCAGATCACCTTAAGATCAGTGCTGCAGTGCAAATAGAGGCATTGCTAATAAACAGCAGTCTGTATTTGGAAGAGTTGTCCTGTATATACCTAACGGAGACTCAATGGGCAAGAAATCCAAGAGAAAATCATAAAAGAGGCTCAAATGAAAAACAACAGTCCAATAATAATCATAACAAAGCTCCCAATGAAGGCCAAAACAACAACAACAATAACAACAACAAAAAACTTCTGGTGACAACCTGGATTTCATGCTTATTCTGTGATGGCAGAGCTGATGGCATCCTGGCTCTCAAAACAAAATCTGCAATGGATTCTTCAAGAGATGTGTTGCGAAAAAATAGAAGGAAGGAAGGGAGAGTTTGGAGCTAGGCACTTTGGCACAGGATTTCAGTTTATATAAGCAGAATGCAATAAAATCTTCCTCGCCTAAATGATCTCCTTGAGAACAGCTTTCTCATCATGCTTACTGGTTGGATGTCTTAGGTGGGTAAATATTTTTTTTTTTTAAGCAAACTCCTAAACCCCACCAGGAGTTGGGGAAAGGGAAGAAAAGAAAGAGTGTCAGAGTTGGGAGAGATGGGCTGTGATAGACTTTATGGTACAGAAAGGTCAAGATGAACTCCGGATGAACTGGTTTACTGCAGAATGAGACAGTAATCAAAACTATAAGAGAAATAGTTGGAGGAAGTCATTAGAAAGAGAAATGTGCACCAAGCACAGCATTATACTCTTCTTATCTCCACTGAACAGATGAGGAAACTAAGGCCCAGCAAGGTAACTAGTCCCAAGTCATAGAGCTAACACACGGCAAAGCTTAAAGTTGAACTGCACTGCCCATTCTAGAATCCAAGGTCTTAATCACCATGTTACACTGTCTCCCTAAGTTTGAGACCACAGGGCCATAGTGAACAAGAGCAAATAAAGACAGAACCAGATGTGAGAAGCGAAAGGATACCTTCAGAAATGCTTGTGGAGGGAATCATTTGAGGCTGACTTTGATGGATCAATGAGGGAAATGGCTGTGAGGGAGGAAGTGACAGCCTTGTTGTTACTCCAAAGAGGGGAATGAGGCGGACTCACTATACTGAATGAAACAGCCTTCTTGGCTGCAACAGAAAGGTCACTTGCAAGAGAACTTGCATTATGCATAAATATGTACCCACAAATTATGAAATCTGACCACCAATCAATTTCTTAACTTTTGTTGTTGTTGTTCTTTTGGTGTGTGTGTGTGTGTGTGTGTGTGTGTGTGTGTTAGACAGTCTCCTTCCGTTGTCCAGGCTGGAATGCAGTAGCACGATCTCCACTCACTGCAACCTCCGCCTCCTGGGTTCAAGAGATTATTGTACCTCAGCCTCCCGAGTAGCTGGGATTATAGGTGCACATCACCACCATGTCCAGCTAATTTTTGTTTTTGTTTTTTTTTTAGATGGAGTCTCCCTCTGTCACCCAGGATGGAGTTAGGTGGTGGAATCTCGGCTCATTGCAAGCTCCGCCTCCCGGGTTCACGCCATTCTCCTGCCTCAGCCTCCCAAGTAGCTGGGACTACAGGCGCCCGCCACCACGCCAGGCTAATTTTTTGTATTTTTAGTAGAGACAGGGTTTCACCTTGTTAGGCAGGATGGTCTCGATCTGCTGTCCTCATGATCTGCCGGCCTCAGCCTCCCAAAGTGCTAGGTTTACAGGCATGAGCCACTGCGCCAAGCCCAATTTATCAAAGTTATAAGCACAGCAAATGACCTGCTGTAAAGGGTAGTTCAATTCTATCATATGTAAGTGTGTATGTGCACACCTGTGTGTTTACTGATGATACATTATATCTCGATCTCAAAGTATCTCTAATCTAACTCACTCTTTTTGCTCATTATAGTACATTCTTTCAAAATAAGGTGCATATAAATGTCTGTAATTTTATTACCCAGAAGTGGCAACATTTTTCTAAATCAGTAATGTTCTCCCAGGGTATTCCCCCAACCTCTCTACACATGACAGTAGGCCACGTAAGCACCTCAAATATTGTCATTTAAAACCACACCAGAAAGTTTATTCATCAGCAGTAAAGAGATCTGAAATTATTTTTCATTGGTGAAATTAGTAGTGTTCAAGACACGTGATAAGCTGAAAAGACTGGGTATAAACATGTTTACATTAAAGGAGGCAGAAGAATTTGGCAAACAGGCTGGGCACTCATGCCTGTAATCTCAGCACTTTGGGAGGCTGAGGTCGGCAGATCGCCAAGCCCAGGAGTTCAAGACCAGCTTGGCCAACATGGTAAAACCCCGTTTCTACCAAAGGAATAAAAAATAAAAATTTAAAAATTAAAAAAAGAAGAATTTGGCAAATCAGGAGGCTCCCAGCTGAAGAACTGTGCTCCACACATAGATCTTATTTGGTACAATGAGGGAACCTGTCATCTTTGGACTAGAAAGTGGGTTGATCCTGTCATCAAAATATCATTGCTTGCTCCTTACCACATCTTTCATATGAGATGCCTGCTGGAGTGAGTGAGGGTAGCAAAGAGGGACTTCACACCTCAAAGGAACACAATGTGTGACTTTTCTGGGCTTCCTTCTTGACACATTTCTGCCCATTTGGCAGAATTTTGCTGAGACTTGCCTTCAATGCAACCAGACACGTGATAGTGAAGAAATGCATAACCCTTTCTACAGCTGACCAGGGTAGCTACGGTATTGGCTAAAAGAATCTGACAGTTGGCTGGGTGCAGTGGCTCACGCCTGTAAGCCCAGCACTTTGGGAGGCCCAGGCGGTTAGATCACCAGAGGTCGGGAGTTCAAGACCAGCCTGACCAACATGGAGAAACCCCATCTCTACTAAAAATACAAAATTAGCCGACGTGGTGGTGCATGCCTGTAATCCTAGCTACTCGGGAGGCTGAGGCAGGAGAACTGCTTGAACCTGGGAGGCGAAGGTTGTGGTGAGCCGAGATCGCGCCATTGCACTCCAGCCTGGGCAACAAGAGCGAAACTCCGTCTCGCTAAAAAAAAAAACAAAAACAAACAAACAAAAAAAACAAAACAACTGACAGTTTTGGAATGGCCAAATTGGCTCAGTTGGTCCTCAATATCCTCCACCTGTGACTGGCTGGGTTTCCCAGCCCTGAGCTCAGGCCTGGTGCCCTTTGATCCAGCTGGATTGTGACGTGATCAAGCCGCTTGGGAGCAATGGCTGACACAGTCGGAATGAAGGATCCCGTAACCCACTGAGATAGCCTTTCACAAAGTCTAGACCTCTTTTTTTTTTTTTTTTTGAGAGGGAGTCTCCCTCTGTCGCACAGGCTGGAGTGCAGTGGCCTGATCTCCGCTCACTGAAAGCTCCACCTCCCGGGTTCATGCCATTCTCCTGCTTTCGAGTTACTCAGCCTTCCGAGTAGCTGGGACTACAGGCGCCCGCTACCAGGCTGGCTAATTTATTGTATTTTTAGTAGAGACGGGGTTTCACTGTGTTAGCCAGGATGGTCTCGATCTCCTGACCTCGTGATCCGCCTGTCTCGGCCTCCCAAAGTGCTGGGATTACAGGCATAAGCCACCGCACCCGGCCACAAAGTCTAGACCTCTTAAATGTCACAACATAGGGTTGCCCGAGGGCATCAGAGAGCAAAATGTTAAGGAAAAAAAAAAAATACAGAATCTTCCCTAAAGCACTGGGAAAAAACAGCCAGCGATAAACACATTTGCAGGTGGGTGAGATGAGAAGAACAACTATCAGGATGTGGTCATGGTTTGAGGCCTAATACTTTATAGAGTACAGCACTGAGAAGAGTTACAGGGAAATGTCGAGGTGTAATTTTGAGAACATTCCCGCTGGAATAATTCGCAGCATACATGTTCCAAAACAGTATCTACCACCAAAAACAATGTTAATATTTGATATCAGAATAAGATGATTTTTATTAACATGCCAGTGTTCATTTGAGAAGACACAGTCCTTTGAAAGAAAATAACATGCCAGACATAGTGGATTGTGCCTGTAATCCCAGCTACTCAGAAGGCGGCAAGGTGGGAAGATCTCTTGAGCCTAGGAGTTTGAGACCAGCCTAGGCAACACAGGGAGAACCTCTTTCAAAAGAAAAGCAGAAAGAAAAGAAAAGAAAGAACATGAAGTTATACATGTAATAACTCTTCCTCCTTCTATGCCTCAAAGCTGAAGCACACAATATCACTACTCAGGCTGACCTAAAACCAGCATAAAATGCTGTGTGATATGTACTTTAACATTCTCCTTTGCTTTCTACTTTTTCTTCATTGGGCAAAGGTTTTCTTAACTCTAAGGCACAATGATCCCACATTTTTTTTTTTTTTTTTTTTTTGAGACGGGGTCTGGCTCTGTCGCCCAGGCTGGAGTGCAGGGCCGCAATCTCGGCTCACTGCAAGCTCCGCCTCCCGGGTTCACGTCATTCTCCTGCCTCAGCCTCTCCGAGCAGCTGGGACTACAGGCGCCCGCCACCACGCCCAGCTAATTTTTTTTTTTGTATTTTTAGTAGAGACGGGGTTTCACCGTGATCTCGATCTCCTGACCTCGTGATCCGCCCGCCTCGGCCTCCCAAAGTGCTGGGATTACAAGCGTGAGCCACCGCGCCCGGCCGATCCCACATTTTTAAGAGCATTTCTACTTTCTTGTGATTTTAATCTTATCAATATAAACAATTCATTACATATAAAATATTGTAAGTCACTTCTATGTTTTTATAAAACTTTTCATATAATTAAAGTGTCACATCAGAAAAAAAACACCCTTTGAGAAGATGATAGTCCACACATACGAGTTTGAAATGCATCGATATTGACCATAGGAATGAACAAAAATAAAGAAGTGGAAGTTAGAGGTTCAGCAAACAGCCCTATTTTTGCTATGCTTACTTTAATCCAAAAAACCTACAGAAGGGAGAAAAAATGGTAAAGAATCTGTGGACAAATTTATAACTAAAAGAAATTTGCATTAAGTGCAATTAAGACATGAGTGCCCAATAATAGTAGATTGGTTTAATAAATTATGTTACATTCATGCAGTAGTGGGATATTATGCAGCCATTAAAAATAAGGTTATGTGGGAACATTTAGTGACATGGAAAAATGTGCTTGATAAAGCCTCAGGTAGAACTTATATTACAAAAGAGAGAGGCAGAGTTTGCAGAAGCACAGTTTTTGAATCTTGCTGAGTCCCGACATAAAAACATACAGAGCAACTAGAGAGCAAAACCAAAAATCCACAAACATATAAGAAAATCAGGCCAGACACAGTGGCTCCCACCTGTAATCCCAGCACTTTGGGAGTCTGAGGTGGGTGGATCACTTGAGGTCAGGAGTTTGAGACCAGCCTGGCCAAAGTGGTGAAACTCTGTCTTGACTAAAAATATAAAAATTCGCCAGGCATGGTAGCACGTGCCTGTAATTAATCACAGCTACTCGGGAGGCTGAAGCAGGAGAATCACTTGAACCTGGGAAGTGGAGGTTGCAGTGAGCTGAGATCATGCCACTGCACTCCAGCCTGAGCAACAGAGCAAGACTCTGTCTCAAAAAAGTAAAAAATAAAATCAGGTGACCAGTGTCACTTTGAACACTGTAATACAACAGATGTGGAAAAGCTAAGACTAGCCACAAGTCCTACAGAGTAGTAGCACCTAGGTGGGAAGAAGCAGAGGGCGGCAATGCAGCAATGGAAAGAAGTGAGAAAAAGAACCCCAATATTGCCAGTAAGTACTAAATGGACAGTATGGTGAGCCAAGTTTAAAACAGCAGCTGAACTTAGGGCTGTGGGGTATTTCCCGTTCCAACAAAGGGTCAGAGCAAAGGGCCCGTATTAAGAAAAGTCTGCAGAGCTGGGAGGAGTCTAGTGCTTACGAACCCTCAAAACTGGGCTGTGAGATCTCCATTCTAGCATAGGACTCCACACTGAGGAAAAACTCCTGGCAACAGAATTAAAATCAAAAAGGACAGAGAAAACCAAGAGGAAAGAAAGAGAAAGGCCTCCCCAAAGTAGAGAAGAATACAGTAAAGATATTTTAGAAAGCATGCCAGTAGCCAAGTAGTAGAAAGTAACCCAAAAGAGAGAGCTCTATGGAATTAGAAGATCTCTCTCAATAAAGCCTCCCTGCTAAAAGTTCAGAAAAATCACTTTCACGTAAAAATGAGCAATATAAAAATTTTGAGGTAAAATTCTATACAAAGTGATAAGAAGAAAAGGAACAGAATAACATCTTACACAAAATGAAAGCACGTATCAGACATGTCATTACATGTCTGCAATCTATTATTTCAAAATGAGCTAAAAGACATTAAGAATGAGATATAAGGCCTGAAAGAATTACATAAATCAAGCCAGGTGCAGTGGCTCACACCTGTAATCCCAGCACTTTGGGAGGCCGAGGTGGGAGGATCGTTTGCACTCACGAGTTTGAGGCCAGCCTGGGCAAGATGGCGAGACGCTGTCCCTACAAAAAAATACAAAGAAATAGTTGGGTGTGGTGGTGCACACCTGTGATCCCAGCTATTTAGGAGGCTGAGGTGGGAGGATTGCTTGAGCCTGGGGGGCAGAGGTTGCAGTGAGCTGAGATGGCACCACTGCACTTCAGCCTGAGTGACAGAGTGAGACCCTGTCTCAAAAAAACAAAACAAAAGAAAATAAACAAAAAAGAATTACATAAATAAGAATTCAATTGGCTGAGAAATGGGGGAAGAAAGAATAAATTTGAAAAAAAGAAAAATCATTCTAGAAACGAGAAAATACACTAGAGGGACAGAGAGCAAACAGATACAACAAATAATGCTATAAAAAAAACTAGAAGGTTAAAATGAAAAACAAAATCAAACAGAAATTAAGAGAGAGATAAGGATTTAAGGAAAAGTATCAAATACTGAAGACAGGTAAAGGAGATCCAACATACAGAAAACAGGAATCCCTGGGTCAGGTGTGGTAGCTCACGCCTGTTATCCCACCACTTTTGTGAGGCCAAGGTAGAAGGACTGCTTGAGCCCAGTTCAAGACCAGCCTGGTCAACTTGGCGAAACTCTGCCTCTACTAAAAAGACCAAAATTAGCCAGGCGTGGTGGTGTGCACCTGTAATCCCAGCTACTCAGGAGGCTGAGGCACAAGAATCGTTTGAACCTGGGAGGCAGAGGTTGCAGTGAGCCAAGATTGTGCTACTGTACTCCAGCCTGGGTGACAGAGCTCAAAACAAAAAGAAAAAAAAGAAAGAAAAGAAAGTAGGAATCCATGGAGAGGAAAGCAAAGAAGAAAATTGTCCAAATACCTAAAACTATAATTCAAAGAAACATTCCTGAAATTAAAAAAATATTCTGAAACTACACATTGCAAAAGGACCCTGGACACTGAAGCATATTTGCTCCAAATGACCGACACTAAGATACAATCTAATAAAATTACTGGACTTAAGACTCATTATGCCAGAAGAAAAAGGAGTAACATATTTAAGATATGCAAAGAAAAAATGTGAGGCAACATTTTTAATTCAGTAAAGATTGTGGTTTAAGTATAAAGAACACAGCAAACTGTTATGAAAATTCAAGAATTCAGGGAATACAGTACCCATGAGCCTTTTCCAAAAAATCTAATAGAAATGAAGTTTAGACAAAATGACTACAGACACTGACATAAGGACTGAAGAACTGGTATTGAGCATTGAACATACCTGTATTACTAAAAACTAAAATAGGGTTAGAGTTAAAAGGGGGAGAGTATCATATAAATGGCCAAATGTCCTGAAAATGCAAATCTAATACAACTATTAAAAAATAATGCAGAGAGCACTGGGCATAGTGGCTCACACTTGTAATCCTAGCACTTTGGGCAGCCAAGATGGGAGGATCACTTGAGGTCAGGAGTTCAAGATCAGCCTGGGAAACCTAGTGAGACCCCACCTCTATAAAAAAAGAAAATAAAATAAAATAAAAAATAAAAAATCATTAGCCAGGCATGGTGGCACATACCTGTAGTCCCAGCTACAACAGAGGCTGAGGTGGGAGGATCACTTGAGCCCAGGAGTTCGAAATTACAGTGAGCTATAATCGTGCCACAGCACTCCAGCCTGGGCAACACAGCAAAATCCTGTCTCCAAAAAAATAAAATAATGGAGTGAGACTAGGGATAGCATATGTAATAAAATGTTTATTCTTCTTGCTAATCATAATTGGTAGTGGAAGTATTTAGTATTGTTATTCTAAGACTGTTATGTATGTAAGGTAGAGAAATAAGCAGATGGGCAATTATGGGATATTCTAATGCTACCATCTCCCTTGTTCTCAAGAACCAAAACTGTCAGCATGGAGGAAAGGAGATAAAGATGTAATAAATAGGAGGTTAAATAAAAGCCCTGTAATTCTGAATATGAAATGGAAATATCAGGATGAACTCATGAGGCCTGGACACACTCAAAACAAGGAGCACTGTTAGCACTAAGATAATTGTCTTGAAACACAAATTCCCACTAAAAGAAATGGGTTTCCAGATAAATGGTTGATTTCAATTCTCAGGTAAGAAATGTACAAGGTGGCCAGGCATGGTGGCCCATGCTTATAATCTTAGCACTTTGGGAGGCCGAGGCAGGTGGATCACCTGAGGTCAGGAGTTTGAGACCAGCCTGGCCAATGTGGTGAAACCCCATCTCAACTAATAGCACAAAAATTAGCTGGACTTGTTGGCATACACCTGTAATTCCAACTACTCAGGAGGCTGAGCCAGGAGAATCAGGCAGAGGTGGAGGCGGAGGCGGAGGTTGCAGTGGACCGAGATCGTGCCATTGCACTCCAGCCTGGGCCACAAGAGTGAAACTCCGTCTCACACACAAAAGAAATGTACAAGGTGAGTCTGAAGCATTCTGTCATAGCAGGGAGCAAAGAAGCTATGAAAGACCGTAGAGTCATATCAGAAGGACAGAGGAGTGAACACAAAGAAGTTACACTCATGAAAGACAGATAATTTGATCTTCAATAAAAGTTTAAAAAAATGCAATAAATTGAAATCTACTAACATGTTTAAATTTATGGTTTATAAAAACATAAAAAATTTTATTTTATTTTTATTTTACTGTAAGTTCTGGGATACACGTGCAGAATGCGCAGGTTACATAGGTATGCATGTGCCATGGTGGTTTGCTGCACCTATCAACCAAACATCTAGATTTTAAGCCCCACATGCATTAGGTATTTGTCCTAATGCTCTCCCTCCCCTTGCCCTCCACCCCCCGACAGGCCCCAGTGTGTGAGGTTCCCCTCCCTGTGTCCATGTGTTCTCATAAAAACATGAAAATTTAATGGTTACTTTCAGAAAAGGATAGCGAGTCAACTCATTATTTTGAAACTTAGTAAATAGAGGGAAAGAATTAGACTTTTATCCTGTATTACCTAAATGAACAGTACCACTGGGTAACTAAAGAGTAGATGAAGAATAAAATTACAAAAGCATCCCAGCTAATAAGTAGAATTAGAATATCACCATGTTGCATCTCCCAGTGAATTAATGGATCTAGGCAGTAAGGATTAATGACCCTCAACATCACAAAAAGGAAGACAATAAGATATTATATCCCTCACAAATGAAAGAACACACCACCACCTAGAGTTGTGCTAAAGGGATCAAACATGAGCCTCTGGATCCAGCTTGCCAATGTGCAGCAGATAGAGAAGGCAGAGGGACATGTTGAATTGAGGATGCAATCAGCAACTTCCAGGCTCTGGGGAACCCTACAGCTCAGGGAGCCAGGGATCTCTGAAAGGTAAAGTACAAAGAAAAGAAAGGCATAGACAGGAAATCTTCAGATTAAGAAACTTAAAAGACATATCAAACATTTAAAAAGTGGACAATACTAAACTATGGTGTCTAAGGATGCACACGTAGGTGATAAAATAATTAACAAATGGAAATGATTATGATAAAAGTAAAAACACGAGTTGCTTTTGGAAGGGGCTGTGAGTGGAACAGGACACAGGAGAAACTTCAAGATGGCCAAGTTCAATTTCTTGATTTGCGGGGCAAGGTTCCTTGCCTTAAAACAATTTTTATGTAAATATATACAAATACATATATATGAATGCAACTTAATACAGTAGCCGCATATGGCTATTATAACGGAAATTTAAAATTAGGTACAATTTAGTTCCTCAGTTATACTAGCCACATCTGCAGTGCTCAGTAGACAACGGCTACCTTTTATACAGTAAGGAAATAGGACATCTGGTTCAGAACTGATTTGTGCACGGCATGTGTATAGTCGGGAGTGGGTGGGTAGTTTTCTATAACTGTTCTACTTTATAAAAATACTGAAAGTGCAGGCCCCCAAATACATCATATAGCTATACATATATTATCTCAAATATAGAAATATTGGCTATTCACTGAAGTAATAACAAATAGCATATACCTTCCAGAAGATTGATAAATGATATGGAACCATTTTATGCCATGACACAGCAGGGACCCCAATAAGTCCAATGGATCTGACTTCCAGTTGCTGGTACATGGTAGCAAAAACTTTCATCTCAAGGATAATGTAGTTGTGATCAGAAAAGGTTAATAAGCTCTTCTTCATTATGGATTGATAACTAATCATTTCAATTATCATTAAACATTTATTAGACATTGGGAACAGTGAAGGCTATGGCAGAGTGGAGCAGCAGCGTCCCTGCCAGACGGACACTCCAAACAAGGGACTTAAGAAATGTAACTCCGTTATACACAAGGAGGACAAGGAAGCACTCATTTTACAGGGCTGGACATCCTTAGGTCACAGTCATCATACCTCTGTACTGCTGCTGAGCTCATAGTAAGTATTAAGGAGGAATTTCCTCTGGAGAGATTCGAAGGAGGTATATGAAAGGAAAAAATGAAAGCGTGGCTTATGGTCTCATAAAATGTTTCTAAGCAGGATAAATGACGTAAGAGAAATGGGAGGCTAGATGTTCACACAGATCAAAGTGAGATCTGCAAAAACATGTGTTACATAAAGAGCAGAGGATCTAAAAAGAAATTATTTAGAGGTCAAAACAAAGAATCTCAGAGAACAAATAGGTACAAAGGCAGGGGTGTCCACTAATCCTCTTCAGTTATTAGCGGGACAAGGGTCACTGTTATAGAAGTGGATAATTATGAAGGAGGGATTTGAATAACCTAGAGAAAAAGGATGGAGAAAGAAAACATCTTAACTACAAAAAACCTTTCCAACCAGAGTCTTCAATTATCCCAGGAGAGTATAAATTTTTTTTTTTTGAGATGGAGTCTCACTCTGTCACCCAGACAATCTCGGCTCACTGCAAGCTCCGTCTCCCAGGTTCATGACATTCTCCTGCCCCAGCCTCCGAAGTAGCTGGGACTACAGGGGCCCGCCACCATGCCCAGCTAATTTTTTTTTGTATTTTTAGTAGAGGCGGGCTTTCACTGTGTTAGCCAGGATAGTCTCGAACTCCTGACCTTGTGATCCACCCGCCTCGGCCTCCCAAAGTGCTGGGATTACAGGCGTGAGCCACTATGCCCGGCCAATATTTTTCTTTAAAATAATATAATGGATATAAAAACATAATGAGAAAAAAATACAGGACTACAGAACTTGTGGTCCAGTGCAATAAAGAAGACACTAACAAAGGTGCATTAACGGTTAAAAGATGTGGAAAATCAGTAACTTTAAATTATACTTTGGTAATTGGGCAAGGTACCACACACTAAGAAACACACTAGCTTTGAGTCAAGATAAAAGATGCCTGTCTAGCAAAGAATACTAGGATGGTTTAAGGGCAAAAAGAAGAAAAAGAACACCACCAACAGGATCTAATTTCTCCCCCACTCCATATCTGAGCCTTCTGATCTCAGAAAGTCCATCATATGTTTACTAGTGTCTGGATATGATCCAAATATTCTGTTCAGCTCTCTTTTACATTTTATTCTATCGAGAAAGATTTGGCAAATGAAATCTATTATGATGTCAAAAGGTAGCTGACAACATAAAATGTATCCTGCTGAGTTGATGCCGCACACAGCTAAATTTACAACAACACAAGTATCATAAAAATTATAAGAACTGCAAATTAACCACTGATTTCTAGTTCACTGACATAAATAATGGTAAGGACCTGGATAACTTCCAAACATCTTTACCACTGTTTAATTTGTCAAAATCTATCAAAAGCATTTCAACCACAAACCTGTCCTCTAAGGTACATTATCATTCCCACGCTCAGATTAGCATCGGTGGCAACGAAGGAAGACTGTATAATTACTAGGGCTCCTGAAGGGGTCTCCTCTCCCTGTTGTAACTCTTCAGAGTGTCAGTGTCTCACTCTTTCTTAAGTACCATTCTTACTCTCAATTAGTTATTTAAGATCATTAAAAAATTGGGCTCTAATTTTGTAAGAGATGTCTCTCTGCTTTCGAAATTAGTCCCTCATTACAGCGTTAAGGTTCCCACTGGGCTCAAATTAGCAAGATTTTCTGTTTACTTCATATTTGTGAACCAGGAATGCTGGTAGCAGTATGGTACAAGAAGAGTTAGCTGACGGCTGTTGGGAAACCCAGCAGGTAGGGAGGTCACACATGGAAACAAAATGACAAAGACAGTAATTCCTCTCTGAGAGAAAGTTAAGATACGGAATCACATGGCTTCTTCCACTAGCAATCGAATCTATGGGCCATTCACATAAATGACAAGAAAAGAAAATGGCTTTAACATACATGTAAAATCTCTTCTGAAAAACCATGTTTCATTCATAGTGAATATACAGTCGTGGCTAAACTATTTTACTGCTCATAAACACCAAAATATGTTTAACAGTAATAAAAAGGCTGAAGAATTATTTCATGTCAAAGATAAATACCCTTTTAAACATTTTTCAGTGAGGAAGTATCTTTCGATGCATATGTGTATGTACCTGTGTGTGTGTGCGTGCGTGCTTGCGTAGATAACCCCCTGCCCCCCTATTTTCCCACTGACATATGTCTAGAACAAATTTACAATACTGCTGAAAAGAAACAAATTAAGTGCGTGGCCATAGCATTGTTGGCAAAAATAATCAGTAGCATCAGTGTCTAAGTAGAAACTATATATGTATTTGTGCAGAAACTAGGCAGTTATAACTCTTTGATTTGCCCAAATACATTGAGTGTATGGAGATGTTCGACAGATACTAAGTAAATCTAGCATACACTACTGGTGCCCAAATTGGTTTATTTCACATTTCTGTATTTTGGGGGGGAAAGCAATTTCTGTATGACAGATGCACCTGGAGTTTGCCACGTGACCTCCACACAGAAAGGGCTGTAGAGTCATAGATTTAGCAACAAGAAAATTGCATTTTATTCTTATTTGTTAAAAAAAATAAAAAGCATATTTTTCCCATGGAACATGTTTGTATTGACTTAGTCCAGGTCTACACAGAGTAAGTGAACAGTAGAGAAGAAACAATGATCTGGGTAAATCAAAGCTCCCAGTCATCGGCTACTGAAGTTAATGTTGGTTTGGCCTCAGTTGGACCCTACCAGCTGCCCACAATAAAAAAATTAATATATTGATTAAATAAAGCCACCAATCCCTCATTTCTCTTTATCTGTGTAAATATGGCCTAAATGTCTCCATCAATGTCAGGGAGCCACTATAAAACTGAACTTTTTCAGAGAGTGTTTTAATTCTTAACCTCTAAAACTGAATGAAGTTCTGAGAGTGGGTAACATAAGAAGAGTTTTCTTTTGCTTTGAGAAAATCTTCACCTAAAAACAGAACCCCAAAATAAATGAAGCAAAACTGACAGAGCTGACAGGAGAAATAGACAAGTCCAGAATAATAGCTAGAGACTTCAATACTCCACCTACCAATCCTGGACAGAATGAGGCAGAAGATCAGCAAGGAAACAGAAGGCATGAACAACACTAGGAACCAACCAGGCCTAGGAACCAACCAACCAGACATCCATCCATAGCAACTTCCACCTAATGACAACAGAATATACACTCTTCTCAAGGACACTCTCCAGGATATACCATATTCTGAACCATAAAACATGGCTCAGTAAATTTAAAAGAATGTTATCCAATTACAAAGAAATGAAATTAGAAATCAATAACGAAAAAAGTGGGAAATCCATAAACAAGTGGAGATTAAACTATACACTCCTATATAACCAAAGAATCAAAGGAGATTAGAAAATACTTTGAGATGAATGAAAATGAAGACATACTAAAACTTATGAGGTACAGATAAAGCAGTACTCAGAGGGAAATTTATAGCTGTAAACACCTATATTTAAAAAGAAGAGGCAAGGTGCGGTGGCTCATGCCTGTAACCCTAGCACTTTGGGAGGCAGAGGCGGGTGGATCACCTGAGGTCAGGAGTTTGACCAGCTTGTAATCCCAGCTACTCGGGAGGCTGAAGCAGGAGAATCGCTTGAACCCAGTAGGCGGAGGTTGCTGTGAGCTAAGATTGCACCACTGCACTCCAGCCTGGGTGACAGAGCGAGACTCTGTCTCAAAAGAAAAAGAAAAAAAAAAAAAAAGAAGAAAGATTTGAAATAAAATCTTACTAGGATTTAATCAACTGGTTAACAGATCCACCAACATATCCTAGAGCTCGACTCTCCAGCCGTAAGACTAACGACTTCTACAGCAATCATTTTTACTCAGTAAAGACAAAGGTTTGAAGTTGTATTATCTGGAATGTTTCAAAGTTATTTATCCGTGGAAGCTTTTGGTAGAACATGCATGAGTCCCTTCTCAATGATTTCCTAAGTGTGGAAACTGAGATCACATAACAAGTTAGCCAAAAATACAGCTTTAAAACACAGGCTTCTGAATTTGAATCTTGTGTTTTTTTCTGCTACATAAATAACTAGTCTTATGAATTTAACTTCTTTGCGGCTTATCAAATTTACACGCTGCAAGCTACTAAATCTTTGAGTTACTACTGCCATTCTCTTTTCTAGATGTCCACATGAGGTTCCATGTACACATCAGGAATTAATTACAATCTATTTTACAAATCATTTCATAAATCAAGGATGAATCTTTATTCTTAAAATCACAAGGGACTTATAGGAAACCATGTGATGTGGTCTGGGAGACCTGAAAATTCGAACCCTACAAAGATAGTGGAACAGAGACCATATTATTCCTAGTCAAATGATTTAAGAAGGCAAAGCAGTGAAAAATCTGGATTATAAAAGCAAACAGGCCGGACGCAGTGGCTCACACCTGTAATCCCAGCACTTTGGGAGGTCGAGGCAGGTGGATCACCTGAGGTCAGGAGTTCGAGACCAGCCTGACTACCAAGGTGAAACCCCATCTCTACTAAAAATACAAAAATCGTCCGGTCGTAGTGGCAGACTCCTGTAGTTCCAGCTACTTGGGAGGCTGAGACAGGAGAACTGCTTAAACCCGGGAGGTGGAGGCTGCAGTGAGCCGAGATCACGCCATTGCACTCCAGCCTGGGTGACAGAGAGAGACTCTGTCTCAAAAAAAAAAGCAAACAGACCTTGATCCAAGTCTAAAATCTACCTCTTTTTTTTAAATTTTGAAATAATTGTAGACCACAAGAAGTTGCAAAAATAGTACAATACCTATATACCCTTCACCCAGTTTTCCCCAAGGTGAAATCTTATACAGCTGTATACAGTATCAGAACCAGGAAATTAGCATTGACACATTACTGTTAACTAAATGACAGATCGTATTCAGTTTGGTTTACTTCTTCTGTAACTCTAGGCAATTTAATAATAGGCAATCTCTCTGAGCCTCAGTTTATTCATATGTAACATGAAGGTGATAAGAGGAGCTACTTCATAGTACTTACAAGAACTCAGTAAGATGGTGCTAGTATATTGCTTATAAAAGTAGCTATCACACAGGACAAATGGCCAGATTACAATTATTAAACAAAACTTCTGGGATTTCCAGTTTGCTCTGACACTTTCCCTGAGGTCCTTCCTACTTCTCACTAACATAGAGATGGCATCTGCCACCATTTATAGTTTCATCCCAAAGGACAAAAACACTAGAAAAACAACAGAATGTAGCCTACTCTAAGGACTGAAAGGAAATGTAATTCAAAATTCCTCTTCTTATGTGCATACATTGACTTTTTTTCTTTAACTTAGTGTTTCCAACAGTGAAATGACTCAGGTGCTACTGATGATGCCCTTTGAGGCCTCTAGGAGAGAAAGGAGTGAACTAAATAAAATAGCTGGACCTTACACCAATATCTAAGAATAATCTTACACTTTAAATGGCTTTGTGTCCTTTTTTGTTGGGTTGCGGGGGCGGGGAAGATAGGTCCTTTTTTTCCCCCTACTATGACTTTTTAAATCTCAATTATGTTTTTTGTTTGTTTGTTTTTGAGGTGTAGTCTCACTTTGTCACCCAGGATGGAGTGCTGTGGAGTGGTCTCGGCTCACTGCAACCTCAGCCTACTGGGTTCAAGCAATTCTCCTGCCTCTGAGACTACACGTGTGCACCACCACGCCTGACTAATTTTTGTAGAGATGGGATTTCACAAAGGCTAGACTGCTCTCGAACTCCTGACCTTAAGTAATCTGCCCACCTCAGCCTCCCAACGTGCTCTGATTACAGGCACTGAGCCACCACGCCTGGCCTTCAATTAAATTTTCTGAATCAAACAGATTAAATGCAAGCCTGGATCTACCCTGTCGTAGTTTCCAAACCTACTGGTGTCAACACTAAGGAAAGGAGGACTCTTTAAGAGCCGGGTTTTTTCATTGGTCTTAAATAGATCTCTTTTTGGATGTACTTTTTGTACATGCAAGAAAGAACTACATATAGAAACAGTTCCAGGCACAACCAAGGCCTTCCCATCTGGGCACTATCCCACAGTCCTGTTGGCCCTTGCCCTCAACCAGTTGTGTGATACATCCGCCATCTCTCTGGCTGTGGCATTGCATACGCGTATCAGTACTGAGAATGTTCCAGGACCTTCCCTCCTTCACAGCTACATTTTAGGGATACAAGTATTTAATTTATAATGAGGAAAGAAGAACTCTGCTGGGGTTCCCCCTAACCCTAAAATGTTCATACTTTGAGAATAGTTGAATGGAAAACCTTAACTTAAGGAATTTTCTCTATCTTTTTTTCTATTCTTCTTCTGTCATTTTGCAAATTAGCTGCATTTTCAAAACTTGCCACCCACAAACACTGTGAAACACTAAAGTGTCTGCTGTTTCTATCAACAGACGTAATTTGGAATCAGTTAAAAGGACAAATAGTATGTCCACTAATCAGCCATACAGCTAAAATAGACATCTTTGGTTCACTTTAATACCCAGATTTCTCTTCTCCAAAAATCAGACCAAATAAGAATCATATTTGAAGCTGGGTATCGTGGCTCACACCTGTAATCTCAGCACTTTGGGAGGTCAAGACGGGCAGATCAGCTGAGGTCAGGAGCTTGAGACCAGACTGACCAACACGACGAAACCCCCTGTGCACCAAAAATACAAAAAAATTAGCCGGGCATAGTGGCATACACCTGTAGTCCAGCTACTTGGGAGGCTGAGGCATGAGAATCGCTTGAACCCAGTGGCAGAGGTTGCAGTGAGCCGAGATCGTGCCATTGCACTCCAGCCTAGGGGAAAGAGCGAGAGTCCACCTCAATTAAAAATATATATATATTTGGATCATTTTAGCTTTGACTTCAGATGAGGGCAGGCATCTTAAATGAAATGATTTCCAAGGACATTACTTAGTGCTAAGATCATAGGAAAATAATTTAACAAATACAGAACTAGACACATTCTATACCACATATATCAACTAACTAGTTTATAAGACTTGGTGTTCCAAGATTCATTTGTAATTGAATCAAAGAAAAGATGTGGGGATACAGGCAAGCAACTTATTTTTCATTTTATAAAATATACCAAAAAAGGCTGGGTGTGGTGGCTCATGCCTGTAATCCCAGCACTTTGGGAGGCCAAGGCAGGCAGATCTCAAAGTCAGGAGATCGAGATCATACTGACCAACATGGTGAAACCATGTCTCTACTAAAAGTACAAAAATTAGCCGGGTGTGGTGGTGCACGCCTGTAGTCCCAGCTACTCTGGAGACTGAGGCAGGAAGATCGCTTGAACCTGGGAGGCGGAGGTTGCAGTGAGCCAAGACTGTGCCACTGAATTCCAGCTTCAGTGACAGAGCGAGAATCTGTCTCAAATACACACACACACACACACACACACACACATATATATATATACACCAAAATGATCAAAACCTGGTTTCCTACCTGAATTGAAAAGAAGATGCCTTTAGCTTTGTGGGCCACTATCTCTTGTCCAGTTCTAACTGCCTTTTTCTCAACGTGAACATATGTTTCCCTTAAAATTACTTCTTTTTTCCTACCCTGGTGTTATGCAAGATCCCTGCTTATTTTGGCGATGAAAACAAAATAAGAAGAGCCACCCAGAGTTCTCCATTCCAAAGAGAGGAGCTTCCCAAGAAAAGCAAAGTTTTGCTGTTGTATTTCCTTTCAGCACTGCTGAGAGCAGGCGGCATTCTTCAGTGCAGAAATTCAGTGTGGATGGGGGAGCTGGTCTTGAAATCCCTATTAGAACCATGAACGGCAGGTGTGGGCAGGGACTACCTATAGGCTATAGGTTTGAAATCACTTAGTTTTTGTTTAAAAAAAAAAAAAAAAAAAAAAAGAGGAGTGAGGTGGTTAAGTAGACCCAATATGCAATGAGAAAAAGTGCTTTTCAAGCACAAAATACAAGGAAAGGAGAGGCTTGGTATTTCAGAGAGAGCTGAAGAAAAACTAAACTCTCAGACTCAGAAGGCAAACTTTGACTTTATTTCTATGATCAAAATCCTCACAAAAATGGCCATAGGCCTAGGTGAAAGCTTTAAAAATTTGGGAGGGGCTAGCATGCTTATGTAAGAAAAACAAAGAGCGGCTTGCATATAGGATATTGGTTTCAATGAGGAAGGGCGAACGCCAAGAACAGTATAAGAATTAAGCACTCACATAATAGATCACTGTGAGCAAAGCTCTCCTGCAGATGTTGGAGTTGGTGATCTAAGCCTCACACTTGGAAAGGTTGTGTGACTGGAGCCATGATATATAAAGTAAGACCCAAGCGCCAAAGTTTTGATTTAGCCAAGCAAACGTGGCTGTTTTTGTTGGGTGGAAGAGGCATTTTTTTCACTGAGCAAAGAATTACGGTAAACATCTGCTCACCATGACCACAGAAGAGGTGGTTGTTTTCATCCAAGGTTATTTTAAAGGAATAAATTTAATTAATACAACCACACAGTAATAGTATCCAACCTTATAATAAGTCTGCTTGCTTCTATCCACAAACCTACTCACTAAGGAAGCACCTAATAGAGAAAGTTTCCTAATGTTGCCTTTATGGCTTCTTGAGGACCACGGATGTGAGGTAAGACTTTTCCATCTCAAGAGATGCTTGAAAACCCAAGCAGACTTCAGTTTTTATCTCATTCCTTAGGCAGTTGTTTTCCAGAGGCTTCTCTTGCTCCATTAAGACTTTATTATAATACCCATATTATTTAAGCAACTAAAGACTCATTAAAAAAAAATTAATGAGGCCGAGGCAGGTGGATCATGAGGTCAAGAGATAGAGACTATCCTGGCCAACATGGTGAAACTCGTCTCTACTAAAATTACAAAAATTAGCTGGGTGTGGTGGCACGCACCTGCCTCAGGGAGGCTGAGGCAGGAGAATCACTTGAACTTGGCACACGGAGGTTGCAGTGAGCCAAGATCGCACCATTGCACTCCAGCCTGGCTACAGAACAAGACTCCACCTCAAAAAAAAAAAAAAAAAAAAAAAAAAAAAAAAAAAAATTAATGTTCTAATGGGTTGAAAGCTTTACCTCACATATAAATGTCCCAGACCACATCTCTCTCTCTCAAACTGCTCCTTTGAAAGTAACTATAAGAATTAATAGAATCCAGAATGCGGTTTTAAAAAATTCCTTATTTGGTTCTTTCTTTAGGAAGGAATGGGGTGGTAGGGAAGCTAGTAGGAAGCTGAATTATTCAGGCTGACTGTCATTCAGATCCGTCAAATTACAGCTCAAAACATCACTTTACCTTTGAACAACCAGCCATACCTGCTCCAAAATGAGAGTCACCCATAATTATTATGAAATGTTCCTAATTAAGATAAAATAACCAAATTCATAAAAACCTCCACTTCCATTCTGACTTAAACAAACTTCTGCCTCTACCGTCAGTATCAGCAGAGCCAGAGCCTTCTAGATTTAGAAAAGCTGGTTTTGCATAAACTACATGCTAGCACTGAATAAAACTGAAGAACTAAGGTTTACTATTTCTGGCCTAGAGTCATGTCAATATCATCAATCAACAAGATACTAAGTTTGCTGAATATAAAGAACAGAGTCGGCCGGGTGAGGTTGCTCATGCCTGTAATCCCAGCACTTTGTAAAGCCGAGCTGGGTGGATCACCTGAGGTCGGGGGTCCCAGACCAGCCTGACTAACACGGAGAAAATCCGTCTCCACTAAAAATACAAAATCAGCCAGGTGTGGTGACCCATGCCTGTATTCCAGCTACTCAGGGGGCTGAGGTAAGAGAATCACTTGAACATGGGAGGCAGAGGTTGCAGTGGGCCGAGATCGTGCCACTGCACTCCAGCCCAGCAACAAGAGCAAAACTCTGTCTCAAAAAAAAAAAAAAAAGAAAAGAACAGAGTTGTCCCTCATACACAGGGATACATTCCAAGAACCCCAGTGGATGCCCAAAACCATGATTAGTACTGAACCCTATGCATATGATGTTTATTCCTATACATGTACACCTATGAAAAAGTTTAGTTTATAAATTAGGCACAGTAAGAGATTAATGATAACAAATAACATAGCACAATTTTAACAATACTGTAATAGAAGTTATGTGAATGTGGTCTCTCTGTAACTATTTTCTTGTACTGTACTCACTTATTTTCAGACCATCATTGACTGCTGGTAACTAAAATCACGGAAAGTGAAACCATGGATAAGGGGAAACTACTGTATTTTCTCTCTTTGATTTATCTATTTCCCGTAGGACTAGAACACAGCAATTCATAGAGGCCAGACTTCAGTAAGCTTATTGAAAGAATAAATACTAAATTCATCAACTCCATTTATTCCAACAGTTGTAATACCAAACAGGGTCCCAGATGCTGGACCAGGCTAAGAGCAGCTTAGAAGTTTGGAGTGGGAGGCTGTTGGTGTTTCTTCTTTTCCACGCACTAGTCTTCAACAAATACCTATTAAATACCTCCCAGGTGCCAGTTGCTGTGTTCAGTGTGTGTGTGCGCGCGCGTGTGTGTGTGCACGCACATGCATGTGTGTATAAGTCACATATGCAGGTGTGTGTGTTGAGCAGAGGAGGGAGTAAAGGGGGAGGTGCTATCATTTGAATGTTATTGATACTAGACAGAATCTTGAGGGGTAATTAACACAGGTTTTAGGGTTCACCGAGTCTGGAAAATTACTCTGTGTTTGTTTATTCACCTTCCACAATGCTAACTGTTATGTGTGCTAAGAAAGGAAAGAAGGTAGGCAGAGATGAACATGGAAGAAGCAAGCAAGTTTTTGATACCCCAACTTCCCTTAAGTGATGATGAACCATTAGACAAGAGACCGGACTACAGAGGCCGCAGTCTATTTAATAACCATCATGCCTTCAGCTATAAAACAAAGCCAGCCTAATGTAGCCCACTAATTCTGCCCCATCACAGTCAAGTTTCACTTCTATAAGTAACTCCAACATCAGAGGCCACTGTGGTCAGAATTGGAATATAACCATGTGCCACTATAATAAATTATGCTTAAATAAAAATGCAATGCATCCATCATATTTGTATCATCAAGGTATTAAATCAGCTATAATTTCCAAGCCTTAAAAGAAAATTCCAAGATTTTATGTATATTCCTAGTGAAAGATAATGTGATGAATGTCATAATAAAAAAAAACTTAGTAGGAGGAAATAATTTTTATCCTTTTTAAATTTTCCTTATGAAATGCATCATTTTAACATAGCGCACTTCAACATCGTTACCCATACATGTAAATTTGTTTTGATAAAATGAAGAGCCTTTTAATCCAAATTGCACAGTGATGCTTCTACACTGATCTGTTATAACTTAGTAATCAGAGTTAACAGACTGCCTAATTAACCAAGTCATCATTTGCCAAGATCCAAATATGGGATGAATTGTGGGCCAAGGAGAAAATATGATGGACATGAAAATTATTAATTCAGGGAAGCATTAAAAGCATGTGAAACTAAAGTTCTTTGCTAAATCTCACCATCTTTAATATCTTTTATTTTTAAGGTGTAAGTAACATGCAAAAATAAAAAAATACATTCCATCCAGGGCACATGGAAAAACATTTATATCAACTAGCTAAATGGACATAACAAAATTTTAAGCCTTTGACAACCAATGAGGTATAAAAATCATAGATACCCATTGATAACAAGTAATATCGACGGAGGGCTTACTAGGTGATAGAACCATATTTGGTGTTTCACATGCTCCAGATGTTTATTCTCTATATCCCTAACCCTTCGGGAGGTACTGTTTTTATCCTCAGGTACCAGATGAGAAAACTGAGGTTCAAAATATTCCTTTGCCCCCAAGAATGTATGAATAAACAAATAATATCTGATCCTTTCAAAATTATTAGGAAAGTGATTGTTAAAATTCTATAATTTAACTCACTGAAGTTTTTCCCAAGAAGGTTTCATCCATTCACTTATTATGCATTTATTAAGAAACAGGAGATGGAGTTGACTTGGAAGATGTCAGAAGGCTCACCTGTACAAAAATGTTTCATCATCAGGATATTATTCCCACCACTTATATTCTTTATGTGACCTAAAAGACATATGCATTTTGACTGGGCTAAGCTACTTTATAAGCCAATTTTTCTGGGTCATTCAAAAGCAAGTCTGAATGTTAATATAGAGTTTAATCCTACTAAGTCCACCAAAAAGACCATCTTTCCCTCGGCTACTTGGCCACTCCTATTGATCCTCTGAGGCATCATTCCTGCTATGAGGCCCTCCAATCTCCCTTCTCCAATCCCCTCCCCAATCAAAACGCACAATACATCAGTATTCTTGTAGCTTCTCTATCACCATATTAAAACTGACTTTTCTGTCTACCTTGCACATGTAAGTTGTTAAAATCAAGCACCTTGCCTTAGGACCACAAACTGTGGCAGATGGTAGGTGGATGGTTGGAGAGAAGAATGAATAGAAGGCAGGCAGGCAATGAATGAACTCTAGACTCCTCGAGGACAGAGGCATGGTATCTGAGGCACAGCCCACTCTCAAGGTAGTAAATGTCATTGAAGATGTCAAGCATTAGGCAGACAACTTACTGGGAAAACTCCCATAGATGACATTCAGTTGTGGGTTAGCTGAACCATATGATATTTAAAAGTTCCTTCCACCCTGCAATTCTATGTATTTGCTGTGTATCAAAGTACAGTACCCGATGTGGTACATAAACATAGTTCACTTTCCCAGAATTCTGTCCCCTTCTTCTGAAACCAGCACTGTTTTCACCTACTTCCCATTGTTTTGTGGAGGTCAAAGGCCATCCATGCCTTTAGAGACGGACACATGACCCATCCTAGGCCAAGCAGGACCTCCCACCTCCCCCAGCTCACTCCTGCTCCAGCTCCAGTGAGTGTTTCGGCAAAAGGCATGTGGCACACACCAGACCAATCACAGAAGCAGGAAGATCCAGATTCCGTGACAGCTGCTAGAACTCTTAAGAAAAGATCTCTTCTGCTGGAGTTGCTACAAAAACAAACTCATGAAAGGTTATCCTGCCACAACCAGGGAATCGCCTCCGTGAATGAATCCAACAGGGAGCACAGCACAGCCAGGAGACTGCCACCCAGACTTAATGGCATGATCGGAACCTCCTGCTCCAGATTTCCCTGGAGCTAGTTCCACAATCCGACTTTTCAACATTATGAGCCAATGAATTCCCCTTTATGACTAAGCTGGTCACTCAGAACCAAAAAGACCTAAAATATGGTGAGCTCAGTATTTTAAGGCACCAACACTTTAGAAGTGGGCTGTCTGCTCTTTGTGTTAACAAGGCAATATGAACACTTCAAACCTTTTAAGTCAAAATTGCTTATTTGTGGTCTCCTGAAACTGGCGTTTATACATTTCTTCAAGCCTAATATTTTTCTAATATTTGAAGGTCAAAGTCCTTGGCATACAGCTTATAAACCTATAATTCTACTGACTAAGTAACCAAAGGTCTTCTACTCTGTTAGCCAATGTTACCTTTCAGTACCCCAGATTCACCCTGGTAAATAAAAAGCCTTCCAGGTGAATGTTTCCAAGAACTAAAAGAACATTCTGAACCTGCTTGCTGGGAAAATGCCCAGGTACAGGACCGAAGCTTTGGGAGGGAGACCCTCTCGCTTTCACACAGGTGATTGAGCAGAACAAATCAATTATTAGGTGGTCAGAGGCTAATATGAAGTAAAATGAGGGCTACAGAGATGAGGTTAATTAGAAAAATGTCCCAGAGAAAAATGACTCAAAGATCTAGAGAAAATGTCTTAACAGGCACATCCAACTGGAGATAGAAGAATGGCAATTAAGTGGTTGTCCTTGCTCCTAATCAAATTGGGACACATTTTTATTTCCCATAGCTCTTGTGTTAACAAAAAGAAAGCATTTGAAGAAGTCTAGTAAGATCAAGCAGGGCCTATTAGATAGCATTGAGGTATAACAGCTCCACATGCAGTCCTAGAGTGAAAAATTTATGTGAAAACAAAATAATGCCTGCAAGTCAATACCCCAAGAATATGTGTGCATGAGGAAGACCGCATGGCACAGTGATTAAGAACCAGGGTACGACCGGCTGTGGTCACTCATGCCTGTAATCTCAGCACTTTGGGAGGCTGAAGTGGGTGGATCACCTGAGGTCAGGAGTTCAAGACGAGCCTGGCCAACATGGCAAAATCCTGTCTCTACCAAAAATATAAAAATTAGCCAGGCATGGTGGCATGCATCTGTAGTCCCAGCTACTTGGAAGGCTGAGGCAGGAGAATCGCTGGAACCAGGGAGGTGGAGGTTCCAGTGAGCTGAGATTGCACCACTGCACTCCAACTTCAACCTGGGCAACAGAGCGAGACTCCATCTCAAAAAAAAAAAAAAAAAAAAAGAAAAAAAACACAACTGGGTACGACGGGAAGGAATTTCTAGGTCCAAATCCTAGCTTTGCTCCATATAAGCAGAGGGTTCTGGGTGAGTCATTTAACTCACTATTCTTCAGCTTCCTCACCTGTAAAATGAATTTTTAGAATGATGATTACTTCACAGAGTTACTGTGAGTTAATAAATATCAAAGGCTTAGAATCATGTCTGGCACACTGACAGTAAAGGTAGCTATTATAGGGTAGACCTTTCAAAAGCTAGAGTGTTTCTCTTAAACAACTGCTGTTTATTGAGATTTTTCAGGATTAGATTTTTCATGAGTTTAGAAAATTCTACTTCCACCTCTCCCTACTTTTTAAGCATGCAGAATATTGGTGATAGCATGAAATGCAAGTTATTCTAAGTACATACGTATAGACAAACCTAAGAAGGTCTAAGCACCAATTATTCTACGAGTAGAATCCCAAAGAAACCGCCATGTTTAGGAAGTGAGTCAGGAGTGGGAGACTATTTTGTGTCACCATTAATGACTGGGGAAAGATGTGGACAAAGACAGGACACAGGCTCTCCTGGTTGGAATACCCAGGGCAAAACCTTTACTGATCCCCTGCGAAAGCTGGCATTGAGAAATTCAGCCCTAGAGCATCTTAACCAGAGTCACCTGGCACTGAGAGACTGCTGAACCAAACTGGACTCAGACGATGCAGCAAAATTTCAAAACATTAAAGTAAAAACCCTCAGAAAGCTCCTAATCTTCCCCGCTGCTCCTCAGGCACCAGGGTATTGAGCAAAGGGCAGCACAAGGGCTGATCCAGGCCCTCAAGCATCCCACGTAAACTGCCTGATCAAGTCTCATATTACATGGATCTGTTTCCCCTTTCATGAATTATTATTTTAGTTTCTGAAGTGATATTTGGAGACAAGGGTGTTATATATTTTTAGAGATGCAAAAAATCTGGGTGTTAGCCACTCTGACGGTTATCATGAGTCTAACCAATGTTTTTTTTTTTTCTGATTTATTCACTTACTTTGACTGAAACTTACTGGATTTCATCTTTTCCTTTCCTAAAAGGATATTAGTAACCACGTTTGATGCCTTTTTAAACTATATTTTAATCATGTCCTTTTATTGTTAGGTTGCAAGAGTACAAGCTATGAATTAATAAAAGAAATGGCTATTTTAATTTCCCAGATAACCCTAGTTACTCCATAAGTCGTGTAAGTATATGATTTCATAGATTTCATTCTTTTCCACCAGAAAGTCATGTGATACAGAGTGAGACAGGTCCCTCTTTCTGCTTCAGCTTTTACATAAAAAATTCACAATGAACAACAAATGTCAACCACTGACATGGTGGAACAATATAGCAAAAATAATAGATCATCTTCTTCAAGCAGGTGGAAGAAATCGGTGTTAACAATGAAAGACATTTGTATCTAACTCCTTTCAGACTATATAGACTTCGGTTTTCTATCAAAAGAGAAGTTACGTGAATTTTCAGGAAAGATACATCAAGTATATATTTTTTAAAAAAAGAGAAGAGAATTAGGCTGGGCATGGTGGCTCACACCTGTAATCCCAGCACTTTGGGAGGCTGAGATGGGCAGATCACAAGGTCAGGAGCTCAAAACCAGCCTGGCCAGCAAGGTGAATCCCCGTCTCTATTAAAAATACAAAAAAAAAAAAAATACTAGGGAGGCTGAGGCAGGAGAATCACTTGAACCCAGGAGCGGAGGTTATGGTGAGCTGAGATCGCGCCACTGCGCTCCAGCCTGGGTGAAGGAGCGAGACTCCATCTCCAGAAAAAAAAAAGAGAGAGAGAAGAAAATTTACAGGAAATTTAATATGCCCTCTATTGCAAGGCAGGAGATCAAATCAGCTCTGATTAACTTAAAGGCAAAACATATCCCCAGCAAGAAGGCGTACAGACACTGCAGCACCCCAAACTCTCAATTTCCATGGTTTTCTGGATGTGGGTCAGGCTCCAGACACTGAGCCATTGCAACGCTTGAGGTTTCTAGCATGTGTTACCTGAGACAGGTCATGAGCATCCAAAAGTCAACGTGTCAACAACAAATATAAAACAGACTATCTCACTGCTTGCTTATTTTGTACTTTTTGAAGTTAATTCAGCAGATGAAACATGAGCAACTATAATCAGGAATCAAGGTTCTTTGCCATCTTTGCCACCTCTAAAATGAACATCACAAGAAAGTACAAGATGAGTTTTATCAGTGGAGGTCCCCAAAGCCTTTGCTGATACCCTTAAATCAACAGCACTGTTATTCTGTTCCAGACGTTGTGCGAAGTGCTTTATACATACCATCTAATTTAAGCCGTGCAATAGCTCAGTGGCTAGGTAATGCTATTACCCCTGCCCCAGGGAAGTAAACTGAGTCTTAGAGACAGAAAATAATTTGTCCAAAAAAAGAGCCACTGAATGAGAGTGTTGGGGTTTGAGCTTGGATCCCAACGTCCTTAATCAATTTGTACCACCCACAATATCCTTCAGGCTCAAATGGCAAATGATTCTGTCTTCACGGGGAAGATAATGTATAACACCTTCTGGATAGGACACGCAGAGTATGCAGTACGTAGTGGGAACTTCCAGAGAAAACCCAAGGGCAGTATTCTATTCCCACAATAAATGTGATATGTGTAGCTTTGTTCCTTCTCTTTCTCCCTCAACCAGATACAGTCCTCTTAGGTGCCAGAAAAACACAGAAATTCATAGGGAAATCCCCAGACTCTGACTGATTCAACAAATACTGACTGCATGCAGACCTACCATATGTTAGGCACTGCTAGCCATGGAGAAGCCACACTGAATAAGACCTACTTCTTGCTTATTACCTGATAAACAGGTGAATTCATGAAGGGACAGGGCTGTAACACATGGAACAAACAAGAGGTTTGTGTCAAGAAAAACATAAAGGGGATGTCCCCTTTCACGTAGGTGGTCAGCAAAGGCATGTTCAAGGAGCTGATTTTTGAACTGAACACTAAGGGATGAGAAGGAGTGAGTCCTGGGAGGCACAGAAAGTATCCCGTAGTTCAGAGGCAAGGGAGTTTTTATGACATCTGAGAAGAGTAACGGGGTTTAAATAAAATATTGGAAACCACACAGCAAAAGCTCAAAGTTCCCAAGAGTCTTTTGAACACACAAGATCTTCAAGCCACTATCTCCACACAGTGAACATGATGGAAGCAGAGCCTATGTCAGGCAGACCCCTGATAAGTACTACTATAGGCTGGGGTCTGTTGCCCCCAAACCATCAATTCTGTGATATGGTGTCAATGTTAATGAATTATCACTGCAGGTTTGTTATTATAGGTGGTGTGACTCTTACCCGTCTCACCTAGCAGGGCTCAAAAACTCAAGAGACAGTCAGGGTCACGTGGTTGGCACTGTTTTTCAATCTGGGTACAAGTCACCAACTGGGTCATCCATGAGTACTGCTGACATTCTTTGCCACGGACCTGTGGCAGCTTCTGTGTGCAGATGACACAGTTCTTTGAGGGCCATTCCCAAGAAGATCTGTGGGGGACTAGGACCTGCTTTGCCGAGTCAGCACAGAGGCAGGGTGGGGGATGAGGTGGCAGAAGATCGACATCATGTAATATCAGCCTGCACGAGCGAAACCCTACGAGTTTCAGATTATCATCAGCAATACCAACTTGAAAGCAGTTAGTGAATTCTGCTTGCGAGGCAGGCCCATTGTCTGACTAAGTAAAAAAAAAAAAGGAATAAAAAAAGAACTGCATGCTTCTCGGGGGAAATTCTCAAAACAGGATCCAGAGACCTAAGCTCTGCTAACAGGGCTACAGCAGCTGTATACATAGCTGCATGTGTCCTTGAAGATGGACAAGCTCCCAAGGCTCTACTTGCATTTAAATACCAGGTGAGGATCAATGGACTGTGAAACATGCGTCATCTATCAGTAAAACAACGACCAGTGAACCAGCAACAGGACGGTACAAGCTTGTCAGAGACAGAGATTTCCACTGTATCACCTGGGGTGCCTAGTACAATGCTGGCATTTATGGTGTACCAGGATCCGTGCTAAGCTCTTTACAAGCATCACCTCTCTAACTCTTCATAGTGAGCTGGCTTCTATTTTTATCCCCTTTTCCAGATAAGGAGGCCATGGCACAGAAAGGTTAAGTAACTTCCCTAGGGTTGTTCAGCCAGGAAGTGGAAAAGGTGGAATCTGAATCTAAGCCGATCTAACTTCAAAGCAGACACTCTTAACCATGCTGCTATCCTGTAAGCACAGCAGGCATCCAAGGAGTGTCTGCGAATGCATCCATTACCCTAAGTTTTACGACTACTCGTCACAGGCCAGTATAGGCAGAGAATATATTATTAATACAAAGCATAGGGAAGTCTCATTCTATTCATTTTATGGGATAAAAAGTTTCACAAAAATCATGTACAGGCCAATTTGGGACAGAAAATTTGGACAGGAGTGGCTTACTTGTCCCGTGCACCCCACTCCCACGGTAAGCTTTCAGCAGAGATACAGGGAGCAACAAATCACAGAAATGTGGGGTGGAGAGTTCTGTCCTGTCCTTGAGTCTACATAAGAACAGAGGGACAGTGCAAAGCTGTCAGCAATGTCCCCTGCCCATATAGGGGGAACAGAATTGGGTGTGAGTGCGTGCTGCTAAGACCTCATGCTAGTACTCAAGCCTTAATGAAATCTTACATCCACAGGAAGGAAAACCCACTAGACTAGCATATTCGAGAGTTTAAATTTTGCTTTATAGCTCTCTTCATAAAGAAATGTATTTCTCAGATTTGCCATGGCACTTTCAGTAAGAATATTATGGTCTTAAAATATTTACTGAGCTGTATCTCTGCTGAGAATTAAACAGGCTAAAATTCTAACATGTAAAATTCAAACAAGGCACAGTCAACAGAAGGCATTCATTGAAAATAAATAAAAATTAAACACGTAAGCAAAATTGACAGCATGATTTCGTATAAGTAACCATTATGGTTGCTCAGTAAGCATTCACCTTTCCTTAGTACTAGAACCCAGAATTTACCTGGGATATCAGATTGTTCAAGTCTACAGATGCATTTCCCAGATACCCTTATAGTTAGCGGTGGCTAATAGGACGTAAGCAGGCATCACTGGATAAGGCTACAGGGAAAGTGCTTTAAAAAGGCCTGCCTCAGCTAGTAAAACTACTTTTTGTCTGGGATGTAGAGGCAATGGCCTGAGAGCCAGCAGCCACCATGTGACCTTGAAGATGAAGGAACACACTTGAATAAGCAGAATAGAAAGATAGAAGACACAAACTGCTCTTCTCAGATATTTTTATGACAGAATACTTAAATAATTTTTTACGCTTATATCTCTCTTACTAGAAAACAATTCTTAACTAATATAATGATATGAAAACATATCTAAAGATGACACTACAATTTTCTCTGAGGGGAAAAAAAAAACTAGAAAATTCATGAATTGGGATTCTGATTAACCCTCTATTCCCAAAGCTGTTTGTTTAAGTATGACTTGCCTTCTTAATTAGTATTGCTAGCCCAGGGAAGCATATTTGCTGAGCCTGTCTCTCTGTTTTGACATGCAAGACTTGTGAAATTCAAACATACTTGTAGGCATCCAAAGCATTATTATTTATTAAGGCGTATATTAAAGGTGAGATCTTACAGCACTCTCAGATTCTGATGATTAAAGGAAATTTAATCGTTCTTCATTGGCATTTGATCTTTAGCCTACCATAATCTACCCGCATATCCCTTCATCCATATTTGATACTAAAAAAAAAAGACATTTCAACAGCTTGTCCCTCAACTGTAAAATAGAAGGAACGTACAAACCACATTACTCAGAAAATAAGAGAGCTTTCCCCCACACTCATTTCGCTCACGAAAGCCCAACGTGATTAAAAAGGTGAAGAAGTCATACTCCACAAGGTGAACCAGAATGACTGTAGAGCCAATCATCACATTCGTAAGGAGTTTCGAAATTTTCAAAGTGCTTTCACATGCATTATATCTTGTTTCATCCTTACAATACCATCTTTCAAGGTAGTAAGGGCAGGTATATATTTTTTATTCCTGTTTCTCGCAGATAAATGGTTTGCTCAAGGTCAGACGGAGTGGTACCCAGCGAGGTGTCAGGTTTACAGGTCAAATGTCCGTTTTTGATGCATCCGATCAAGGGACAGCCTACTATAGTCTTCAGGCCAAATATGGCTTACTGTCTGTTTTTGTAAATAAAGTCTCACTGGAGCACAGTGACACCCATTTGCTTGTATATTATCTATGGCTGCTTTTGTGCTCTAAAGGCAGAGTTGACTAGTTGCAAAAGAGACTGTATGGCTCATGAGGATGACAATATTTCCTATCTGGTCCCTTACAAATTTCACCAACCCCTGCATTAGGTCACCTTCCCACAAATATGATCCACGTTATGAACCCTATTCTTGAAAACCATAAAGCTATCATGGGGGGTAGCAGCATTCAAATGCCTGCTAGCTTCAGAATCAGGGCCTGGTAATTAGAAAGGCCATTATCTTCTGCAGGATTACTATATCGACCACTGGGTCCCCCGCAAAGGTAGATGGCAATTTTTAGGTGGTATACAGCATCAGTGGTGTCTGTCACTTACCCTGAAATTTTAACGTGTCTCACAGCCATAAAAAGCCTGGGGTCACTGGGAGGGGGCATGCATAATGCCACAGGACTGCAACATACAGAGGGAAGCTGAAAGCAAAAAGAAAAGAAGAGGTTAAGTGAAGGGGCAAATGGTGATGCTTCAAAAGCAACACAGACACGTGAGCCTTTGGTATCCCTCATTTACACGCCACATTTACCTTCAGTATTTAACCATGTATCTAAGCATCTATTTTATCCTTTGCCTTCTAGAATCAGCATTCGACCTAGCTCACAACCTGAATTACAGGAGGAGGATGCAAAATGTTATGTAGGTGAGTAAAACTGTCACTCTTGAAGGCACTGACATGCACTTAGGAAGTTAAGTTCCTTTATCTTCCATACCATTATTTCTATTTCTTTTCTTTTTTCTGAGGCAGGGTCTCGCTCTGCCACCGAGGCTGGAGTGCAGTGGCACATTCAGGGCTCACTGCAGCCTCAACTTCCCAGACTCAAGCGTTCCCAAGTAACTTGAACTATAGGCGTGCACCACCATGCCCAAATAATTTTAGAATTTTAGTAGCCAGGCTAAATTTTAGTAGGCCGGCTGGTCTCAAACTCCTGAGCTCAAGTGATACTCCTGCCTCAGCCTACAAAGTGCTGCAATTACAGGTGTGTGCCACTCCCAGCAATAATTTTCTTTCTTTTTTTTTTTTTTTTTTCCAGACAGAGTCTTGCTCTATCGCCAAGGCTAGAGGAGTGCAGTGGCACGATCTCAGCTCACTGCAACCTCCGCCTCCCAGGTTCAAGTGATTCTCCTGCCACAGCCTCCCGAGTAGCTGGGATTACAGGTGTCCGCCACCATGTCTGGCTAATTTTTGTATTTTTAGTAGAGACAAGGTTTCACCATGTTGGCCAGGCTGGTCTCAAACTCCTGACCTCAAATGATCCACCCGCCTCGGCCTCCCAAAGTGCTGGGATTACAGGCATGAGCCACCGTGCTCGGCTTATAATTTCTTATTTCTCAAGATAAATTCTCATAATTACAGTGCTAATACATCCTGAGAAATAAGAAAAAGAAGATCCATAGGTCCAAATGATCATTTTGCCATGAGTTTTGATGTTTTAGCCTGTCTCAATGCGCCCAGTAGAAGAGACAGGAGGAAGTAAGTACATACGTGGACCCAGGCGCCCTACTAGCAAAACATAAAAGCTCTCTCCTGTCAGGCAAACAGAAAATCTTACTTGCCACAGTTAGCAACTCTTTTCTTTTCAGTTGCATTTCAAATGCAGAAGGAGACTGTGACACACCTTCTCATGGAAACAGTCACTCTGTTCATGTGCTGAGACTGCAAAGCTTTCATCGCTTGGTTAGGTTATTAGTAGAATATTTACCAAATCCAATTCCAAGTAAGTTGAAGTTGCTGACAGATAAGTCAACTCATCCTCAAGCACTTTCAGAAAGTTTTTGCGAATAGCTGTCGGCAGCAAGGTTTCACATGCCAGGTCTTTTCTGCATAGATCCTTGAGATAATAATGCCATCTATATGGCCCTCAAGATTAAATAAAGGGCTCTCACTAATACAGGAAAAAAAAATGGAACTACAGAATGGGTAGAAAGCCTGAGCTTTCGGGGCACGTACATGCATGTCTGTGTGCAGTGTTCTCTTTCAATAGTAAATTCAAGCAATACTTTGTGAATTTACATGTTTTTAACCTACTCAGATGGAGAAGTTGAAACTAAAAAGGAGATGCATGAAGTTTTATGATTTGAATAGTCACCTGTCTCCGGAAACCATGTGGGTTGTCTGCCTACCAGAACTCAGAAGAGAGTTAAGAGATGGTGTTCCCAGTGGGTGTCTCTTCTAGATATGAGATAAACTCAGGCCAGATTTGTCCACACTATGTTTTCTAGGTATCTGGTGTCTACTGTGCATAAACTATTTGCCAAATGTATCACGACTTTTGAATCTTCATTCTTATATGAGTTTAATGTGCTATGTGGGCATTTTCCCTCTTGAGCAAGGGAGCTTAAGAGTATGATAAGAATGCATCAAAAATGTTTTTAAGATAATTTCAGTTGGTAAAGGTTGTAATCATTCAAACTTAATTGGTGAACTCATTAATGAGCAACTGCCACTAAAAGAAAGACAACCATTGTCATTGACTTATCAGAGCAATGAGATAATGAAGTTAATTATATTGTTTTCAATGGATTTACACTGGCTGCCTTTTAGATTCTACATTTCCAAACATTTGATCTGACACCCCATGTGTTTGGTCTCTTAACAAAAAACTATGAGCTGTGGACTCCTCAAGGAAAAGTCGGCAGATCACAGCCTCACGTCAGGGCAATGCAATTGGAAAACTTTTCTCCCCTTTATTATCTACTTGTAAAATGTTATAAGCCTGTAAACTAGTTAATTTATGAGCCGTGTTAATAATTTGCTCACACTCGATCGCAGGTTTGGCAAACACAGTTTCCAAGGGATGTGGGAGGATAATTTGTAGGTCCGGCTTCTCTCCTAAGGGGACACTAACTAATTTGACACAGTAACATGACATTGATGGCGGGGCACACTAATGACCATTCTCCAAGACAGGGCTGTCAGCCTGTCTTTTCAGTGAGAAGCCAGTCTGCATTCACGGCTGCTCAGGACTGGATGCTCAACTAATTATTCAGACAGCGACATTAATGAGAGCCCTCATGTTTATTTTCAACATACTAACCAGCGCTTAGCTTCCATTTGTCTGATATGGTCACTGATTAAAATGTGTTTCATGAATAGTAAATTTGAACTCTAATATAACAAAGAAGCACCGGAGAAAAATAAGGAACAGCTGACTGGAAAACCAACCTTGTCCACACAACTTGTTTTCTGCCTCATATATCGTCAAGGACAAAGTGACAGTTAGTGGGAAATGTCATGGAGTACCAAGAAAAGTGAGAGGAGTATTTTTAATTACACATGTCTGTGGACAAGTCTGACTTTTGACTAAGGCCCCTGGATCCCAATATGGCCAAGAGCAGCTTCCATCTCCAACGAACTTCACTAACTGTATGGTACTGAATGAAAATTTGTGTTTTATTGTTTATTCATTTATTTATTTATTTTTGAGATGGAGTCTCGCTCTGTCGCCAGGCTGGAGTGCAATGGTGTGATCTCGGCTCACTGCAACCTTCACCTCCTGGGTTCAAGCGATTCTCCTGCCTCAGCCTCCCGAGCACCTGGGACTACAGGTGCCCACCGCAATGACCAGCTAATTTTTTGTATTTTTAGTAGAGGCGGGGTTTCGCCGTGTTAGCCAGGATGGTCTGGATCTCCTGACCTTGTGATCCACCTGCCTCAGCCTCCCAAAGTGCCAGGATTACAGGTGTGAGCCACGGCGCCCAGCCCTATTATTTACTTTTTTGAGACAGGGTCTCACTCTGTTGCTCAGGCTGCAGTGCAGTGGCATGATCTCTGCTCTTTGCAGCCTCAATCTCCCAGGCTCAAGCCATCCTCCCATCTCAGCCTCCCAAGTAGCTGAGACTACAGGCAGGTGTCACTATGTCTGGCTACTTTTTGTATTTTTTGTAGAGACAGTGCCTCACTGTGCTGCCCAGGCTAGTCTGAAACTCCTGGCCTCAAGCAATCTGCCTGCCTTTGTCTCCCAAAGTGCTGGGACTACAGGCATAAGCCACCATGCCCAGCCTGAATGAAGATATTTAAAGTTAGTATTTTCCAGGAAATGACCAAAATTTGCTTATGTGGGTTTTTTGAACCTTACAAAAGTTTGATCTTTGATTAGTGTATAATATGATCTTCACAAACATTAATAAATGCTGTTGTATTTTTTCCAAATCTACTGTAAAACTATACTGCCGAGGGTGTTTTAAAAAGTGTTTTTTAATATCCCCTTTTATGTCTTGTTTCTAGTCTACTAAACCTTGTAATCAAGTTCTTTGTACTTTAAATTAAATTTCTATTTTGGTATGATAAATTTTGTCCTTCATTTTAGGGTGATTAGAATCCTAAAATATTCATATAATCATGATTTAAAATGAATAACTTTCAAAAAAAAAGGTGTGCTTAGATCTATTAAAGGTGTTAAAAAACTGAAAATGATTCTGATATAGTTCATTGTAAAATGTGCAATTTGAAATAAGTAACAGTGGTAGTATTTCAACAGATGTTCTATCTGCCATCACGGATAAAGAATTCTACTCAATATTGTGTACAACTTCTTATTTTATAAAATAGCAAAATGAATTTGAGTTCACGTAGATCACTTTGGGAAGGAAAATGTCATTGCACGCAACATTTCTTAAGTATGTATTCCTAAACTTACTCACTCTGAGATAGATCTGTCATTTTAGAATGCCAAAATGCCTAAATGGCACACAACATGTGGGAAGTAGATTCAGATTGCAGGCTAATTTTTTAAATATATTTAAACAAGTATGCAGATAAATTGTTCCAAACCAGCACGACTGTCTCTAAATGCTGCCCTTCCCCGGGGACTTGGAGACAGGTTCTCAGATTATCAGCACCTCTGGGCACTTTATGTATGTTAAACATTTGTCCTCCATAATAATACAAGAAAATGCGGTCAGTCTGTGGCAGAGACCAGCTAAACCATCAAATCCATTTCTTTTTCCTCAGCACACAGCTGGAATGCATTTCCCAGCATCCCTTGTAGTTAGGTGGGGCCTGGTGATTGATTTCTAATGAAACAGACGGAAGTGGGTATACACTACTTTCATTCAGATCCTGAAGCCTCTGGCACCCTGCCTAATGACTGCTTTCTTCCCTGGATTGTGGGCCCAGAGATCCAGTAGAGAACTCCTAGTTCCTGGAGATAGTGGGGTCACTGGATGGAATTCGCCTGGGTCCCTGAAAGACTACATGGAGCAGAGCCACCACCGCTCCTGTCCCCGTCAACCAGCACTAAGAGTGGGAGGTGCTCACCCATTAAACTGCACTGAGTTAAGCTCCCGAGCAGCTGGGACTACAGGCGCGTGCCATCACACCTGGTTAATTTCAAAAATTTCAAATTCTGGAATGTTGGTTACAGCTGCTAGTATCTCTTACCCAAATACATGGACCTTTCCAATTTCTCCCTGGCTTTTACTTGGGTCTCCAGGTAACCGTAAGTAAGCAGAAGCTCTGTCAATTTGGAACATTTTCTGAAAATATTTCACAGTTACGATTATTTGCTCCTCTAACTAAGCTAAGGGTAGTAAAAGGAAAGGGAACCAACAGCTAATATATTCCCAAAATGTGTCAGGCATAGTTTTACTTACTTAAGCTTCACATAGCCCAGTAAGGAAGTTTGACTCCCATTTTACAGATAAGAATACTGAGCTTCTAAGAAGTGAAATAAAACCAAATGCCACAGAATATTAATCCAGTTGACAGTTTCCTAGTTGAATGCCTTTTGTTCTTGTTGTTGAATTGGCTTTTAATATCCAAACTTTACAGAAAATACATGTTCTATTTATTTCTAAATAAAACAGTTTTGCCTGCTGCTATTATAAAAGAAAAAATCCTATCACATCCTTCAAATGTAATGTTAACATTTTTAATGAAACGGGTGAAGGTTAAGTGTCACATTGCAGTACAACTGGTAGAACATCAGAAACTTCCCTAGAGGTTTTGAAAACCCAGCCACAAAAGTGATGCGTCTCAGATGTTCTTCATGATTAAAAAAGAAGTCACATGTCAAACAAAACAAATGTTGAGATCATATTAACTGTTAAGTAATTAATGTTTTAAACATTTTTACATCCTTAATGTGATAGCTGTGTATATATAAGACATTTTACTATCTTTTAGTCATATTTTAGAAAAGAGTTGGTAAACTTTTTCTGTAAAGGAACACTTAGCAAATATTTTAGACTTTGGTGCCACAAGCTCTCTATTGCAACTACTTGGGTGTTATAGTAGAAAAGTAATCATATGTAAACAAGTGGGTGTTGTTGTGTTCTAATAAAACTTTATTTACACAAACTGGCAGTGGACTGGATTTGCCAACTTCTGCTTCAGAACATTGATTGAGGGTTTTGCACATTGACATATAACACATTAAAATTTGTCCTATGTAAAATAATGTGAAATAGACTCTGGTCAGCACTTTCACTCAGGATGTCTGACTGCCAGGGATGGATTACTGATGGTAAGGGTAGTTGCCTTAATTTGCCAAAGGGTTAAGAGATGAGTGCTGGCGGGCTCAGCTTCCACTCACTCATCCCATGCCTGGTTCTTTCCCCTAAGTCATGCCACCTTTCCAAGGGCCCATGCGCCCACATAGAGAGCTTACTAGAATCCCATGCCATTCCGAACAAAAATCCAAGAAATACTTGCAATAACCAAAAAAAAAAAAAAAAAAAAAAAAAAAAGCTGAAGCTTTTTCTCATCAATACAGTCAAGCCCCTGTGTTACAATAGTGTAGGTAACAGTCACCTTAAAGTGACTTTATGTTGGAACTTTTTTAAAAAAGCAAAATAAACAATAGATTTTAGATGTCACTGGAAGAGTGAGACAGAAATGACATCCGCTAAAAGTTTCAAAATCAGTCATGAAGATTCCCTAAATTAGAAGCAAACCGCTTTCTTGGATTTAAAGGATGTTCTGGCTGGGTGCGGTGGCTCACACCTGTAATCCCAGCACTTTGGGAGGCCAAGGCGGGCAGATCACGAGGTCAAGAGATGTAGACCAGCCTGGCCAACATGGTAAAACCCCATCTCTACTAAAAATACAAAAATTAGTGGAGCATGGTGGCATGCGCCTGTAATCCCAGCTAGTAGGGAGGCCGAGGCAGGAGAATTGCTTGAAACTGGGAGGCAGAGGTTGCAGTGAGCCAAGATCATGCCACTGCACTCCAGCCTGGGGACAGGGTAAGACTCCGTTTTAAAAACAAAACAAAACAAAACAAAAAACAAGACGTTCTTTCTTAACCAATTTCAGGGTAGGAGCTACGTGTCCAGTGATAGAATATGCCAGAAACAATGAGTCAAATGTATTATTCCCCCACTATTCTCTCAAGGATGTACAATTATTGTAACGACGACTTGGTCCACTTTTTTTTTCATTTTGGATGGCAAAGCTCAGAGACATACATACAGAGAGATATATTTTTTTTAAATCTCAGTTCCCTATTAATGTTTTATTATAACAGTTAAGTGTAAAAGATGATTTGAGACATAAAATGGGTAAATTTTATGAATCCGTCTTATCTTAAACGTCTATCAAAACAGAACAAAAGCAAGTAAATGATAATCCAGTCTGACAAAGGAATATTTTATAGGTTGTAGTCATTAAAAATGGGGAAATGTGTGCAAATGCTTGTTACAATGTGATACAAAATAAGCAAGACAGGAAAATTGTATCTACAGTAATTCTCAGCTGTATAAAAATATGTGCCAATGAAGAACAGAAAAAAATAAAATCAACAGTATTTGCCCTAGAGAAATGGGATTAAGGTCAGGATTTTTCCTTAGAATTTTTTGTATTCTGTAGATTTTCCAAAACCAAGTAATACCCAAAATACCTGTTACACAATTTGAAACAATGGTTTTGACTTTAAAAAAAAGAAGAAACATTTTGCACATTTCTACTCATTTATTAATGGCTTTTGACTGTCTTGTTTCCAGACTAGAAGTGTCTTGAGAGCAGAGATTCATGTTATTTCTCATGCCCCAAACACAATGTTTATGGTATCTTACGCACTCAATTAACATTACTTAAAGCAACTGAACAGACCACCTTACTTTTTAAAAGTCCTCTTAATGAGATTCCCTAAATTAAATTTTTATACTTCAAGCCTTTACAAGAAATTAAATAATTTTGTTTAAAGAGGTTGACTGCTTGCGGATTATGGCTGTAAATAAATTGCTTGATGTAAAATTATACTTTCTCCTCTTCCCTTTTTCCATGATGGCACACAATAATTTGTCTTTTAATAACCTCAAACAATTCTGAGTCATTTGCTCATTAAAAACAAAATACATCTTGATCACGAAGCTTGGCATTTCATAAATATTTACCCCAAATGCACTGCCTGCTTTGAAGCTGGGATGGTAAGCTCCTGATTGACAGGCAACTTCTGTGCAGAAGGAGGGAGGAGACCTCTCCTGTCAGCTAGGAGAAGGGCACCACACTGCCTTTGCGCCTCCTCTCTCCTGCAGAGGCTCCTTCCCCACAGCCAAAAAACCCACAACAAATGTGATCATCATTCACCAGTGTCTCTCTCACATACACATACACACTCCCTCTCTCTCACTTTGCATTCACTCCCTGTTTGCATTCTCTCAATGGCTTCCCAGTAGTGTCAGGACAGGGACCAAAAGCATTCCCATGGTTTACAAGGTCCTGTATGACCTGAGCCCTGTTGACCTCTCTGCCCTCCTGCTTAACTACGTATCTCCACTACAAGCTTCTCACTGCGTCTTTATACTGGGCTGGAAGGACGGCAGGGAGGGACATTGAAGATTAGATGAAGGTTTCAGCTCCTATCCTGAGAATCATGACGGTGAGTGGGGAAAATAACATATCTTTCCCTAAAAAAATCCAAAAACAACAACAAAAAACCGTGTACTATAAACACTCTATTATGTGTTTTCCTCCACGGAATATACCACGGATCATTTTTCATATCATTTTCTGGATGAAAGTAAGTGAGATCAGTGAACAGAAAATTCAAATCTTAAAAGCAACTTCAATTTTCTCCTTAAGAATTAAGAATTTGACCACAGGTAATGGACTAGTTAGTCCTCTGCAATACCACCAAACTTTTTCCCAGAGTTGTCAATTCCAGGAGCAGAAGAAAAAAACAGAACACAAGCAGATATTGTCCTGTGAGAGCCAATCTGTTTGGATTCAGACTTGTTCACCACTTAGGGTTGAATATTTCATTTGATGACATAAGGACTGCATCCTACAGCTGGACCCTCGACAAATTACCCTGGTGAATCCTACAGAGGAAGACAGGCTCTTAGTTGGGATTTATTTATTTAATTTTTATTTTTATTTATTTATTTATTTTTTTTTTAGATGGAGTTTCACTCGGTTGCCCAGGCTGGAGTACAGTGGTGTGATCTCGGCTCACTGCAAACTTTGCCTCTCAGGTTCAAAGGATTCTCCTGCCTCAGCCTCCTGAGTAGCTGGGATAACAGGCGTGTGCCACGACACTCGGCTAATTTTTGTATTTTTAGTAGAGATGGGGTTTCAGCATGTTGGCCAGGCTGGTCTTGAACTTCCTGACCTCAAGTGATCCGCCTGCTTTGGCCTCCCAAAGTGCTGGGATTACAGGCATGAGCCACCATGCCTGGCCTTTGTTGGGATTTAAATGAAAGATATCCTTTTCATGACATGCAGAAGTTAAGAACCACTGTGGGTCATCACTCTCATTAGTCTCTCAGAAAAAAAAGGTATTGATATATGAACAGGCTACAAAAATAGGAGGTGTGCTTTATTTTGATCAAACCTCAGTAGCTAAAACCAAAGTAATCAATTGTTTGGGATTGTCACATGATAACTAACTTCACTGCACTGTCTTCATCCTGGATACACAGGGAAATGACATTTCCAATTCCAATCCCAATTTCACTGGCATTTATACAAGTCAGGCCCATGTGACTGATTTCTGGTCAATGGGATGTGAGCAGTAGCAAGGGGCAGCACTTCTAAGCCCATGATGGCAGGTCAACTGCACTCCCTGTTCCTCTTCCCCACCACCTGCTGAGACCCCATAGCAAGAATAAGATGGAGGAGGTTCAACAGACATGAAGGGAAGACAACATATACGTTATTATGTAAAGCTACCAAAATCTCTGTGTTAGTCACAGCAGCTAACACATTGTAAGTGTATACCGCATAAAGATCTACCTCAAAGAAATACTTATTTCTGGCTTTGCCTCTACTTCTCCCATCTTGACCCCATGGGACCCTGTCTTTTTTTTTTTTTTTTTTTTTTTTTTTTTTTTGAAACAGAGTCTCTCTCTGTCGCCCAGGCTGGAGTACAATGGCGCAATCTCAGCTCACTGCAACCTCCGCCTCCTGGGTTCAAGCAATTCTCCTGCCTCAGCCTCCTGAGTAGCTGCGATCACAGGCATGCACCACCCTGCCCAGCTAATTTTTGTATTTTTAGTAGAGACGGGGTTTCACCATGTTGGTCAGGCTGGTCTCGAACTCCTAACCTTGTGATCCGCCCGCCTCAGTCTCCCAAAGTGCTAGGATTACAAGCGTGAGCCACTGCGCCCAGCAGGGACCATGTCTTAATATCTGGTGTAAACCCCCTTTTAGGAAGAACCCACCACTATGTCTTCCAAAGATCGACCATAGAGTGTGGTTAATCAACTCAGAGGGAAAGCACCCACGAAACAGCTACTTTCTCAGTACCACCACATGCCACACACTACGTTTGAAGCACAATATAGCTTGAACTTGAGACAGATGAGGTTTAAGACCTCCTGGAGCCCAGAGACTACCAGGAAACACCAACAAAAGCACATGGGAATGATTAACACACAGATGTAACCTAAGCACAGGGGTCAGAGAAGGTTTCATGGAAGAAATGACCTGCAAGCCATTAAATTAGAAGTTGGTGGGTGTTAGCCAGGTAGACAGCACTGGGTGGAGGGTGAGGGAAACGATCCTAGGATTTTCTGACAGTGCTGTTGGCCAAAGCAGATAGGAGCAAGCACAAATACCAGGCCTGAAAATAATCAATCTTCTGCCTTCTTCCATGACGCTAAAAACATAACTTGGGAGTGCCAGGACTTCCAAAACCAAAACAAGTCCAAATAGATTGAGTAATACAGAAATAAAAGAATGCTATTACACTCTGCTAAATGTCTCAACGGTGTAACTTAAGACAAAAACACTTGTTTTTCTACCAGTGACAGGGAGAAAGGAGTGAGTTATTCACACTGACACTGCTTTTCTAAATTATCTGAGTAAATAGTACCACGAGAAACAAGGTCACCTGAGTTCACACACCACAGCACTTGTCCTTAAACATCCACCCAACTCCTCCTTTAGAAATATAATTATCCTTAAAAATACGAAGTTAGTTTGTTTATTCTTTCACTTCATAAACCTTTGAGGAAAGGGCACTAGAACAGAGTCACAAGACACAGGTTCCGATCGGCACCAGGGCACCACTTAGCTATAGCCCTTTACTGTGTCTGTCTTACCTTCCCATGAGACGAGTGCATCAGTGCATTTGTAGGAAGTCCCAAGTCTTTTCTGCCACTATCTGCCACAAACACTGTATAACGGGCTTCTCAAACTTGCATGCTCATCAGAATCACCTGGAGGTCTTGTTACAAGCACAATTGCTAGGTCCCAACCCTAGAGTTTGTTTTTTTTTTTTTTTTTTTTAATGAGAAGGAGTCTTGCTCTGTGGCCCAGGCTGGAACGCAGTGGTGCGACCTCAGCTCACTGCAACCTCCACCACCCGGGTTCAAGCAATTCTCCTGCCTCAGCCCCTCGAGTAACTGGGACTACAGGCGCACGCCACGACGCCCAGCTAATTTTTTTAGTAGAGGCTAGGCGTCTCGAACTCCTGACGTCAGGCGATCCACCCACTTCAGCCTCCCTGTAATCCCCTGCACCTGGCCCCCAACCCCAGAGTTTCTGATTCACTATGGCTGCAGTGAAGCCAGAAAACTTCAATTTCTAACAAGTTCTCAGGTGCCGCTTCCGCCACTGCTGCCGGTTCAGCCGCCACACTTGGACTGTCCTCTGAAGCACTGTGCTTCCACCCTTGTATTGGTGCGTAGCTGCATCTCACCGCCAGTTAGAAAAGGGTTTTCTCATTTCACCAGGGCCAGCTGAGTCTGTCTCAGGTGTAGCATCTTCCAGGATTCCCTGCCCAACCTCAGGGAACCAGAATCTCAGCCTCTCCCCCAAGGAAGCCTACTCTCAAGAACACACCTGAAACCGCAATCCATTCCCCAGTCCACGCGGTTTGTTCTCACACCTGAATCAGAAGTCACTGCCTCCAACTGCTTTGCATCCATTTCAGAATAAAATCCAGGCTGGGTGCAGTGACTCATGCCTGTGATGCCAATATTTTCTGAGTCTGAGGCAGGAAGATCGCTTGAAGTCAGGAGCTTGCGACCAGCCTGGGCAACGAGGCAAGATCCCATTACTATAAAAAATTTAAAAAATTACGCAGGCATGGTGGCACACCCACCTGTGGTCCTAGCTGCTTGGGAGACTGAGGTGGGAGGATCATCTGAGCCCAGGAATTTGAGGCAGCGGGGTGCTACAATTGCATCACTGCACTCCAGCCTAGATGGCAGAGAACAAAACCCAGTCCTTCGCCCTGGTATACAGGGTCCTGCTGACCCCCCAACCTTTCCCACACCATCCTCACGCCCCACCACCTTCTCTAATAACCACATGGAGCCACACTGGTCTTTCTGACCCCACACCACACTCGGCTTATTCCTAACTGTGAGGCTTAGCCCTCTTCATTCTCTGCCTGAAAGGTTCTTCCCCTGGCTCTTTGTACATGAGGATCATTCTTTCGTCTGTTCTTTTTTTTTTTTTTTTTTTTTGAGATGGAGTCTTGCTCTGTCACCCAGGCTGGAGTGCAGTGGCACGATCTCAGCTCACTGCAACCTCCGCCTCCAGGGTTCAAGCGATTCTTCTGCTTCAGCCTCCCAAGTAGCTGGGATTACAAGCATGCACCACCATTCCTGGCTAATTTTTTTTTTTTTTTTTAGTAGAGACGGGGTTTCGCCTTTTTAGTCAAGCGGGTCTCGAACTCCTGACCTCAGGTGATCCTCCTGTCTCAGCCTGCCAACGTGCTGGGATTACAGGCGTGAGCCACTGCGCATGGCCTAGGATCATTCTTTAAGTCTTAAATAGAAAGTCACCTTTTCCAAGAGGCCTTCCCTGGCTAGACAGGCTTTCCCAAGGTCTGTGCTTTCCACTGTATCCTGTGTGAACTCCCATTCCATGTAGGTATCTTGTTCCTTCGTTTCACTTGCGCTCTCTGCTTCTTTATACTAGAGGACAAACTCCAGGAGAACAGAGCCCTGGTGGAGCTCGCACAGAGTTTGCCCTCTAGTAGAAAGAAGCCGAGAGGGCAAAGGTCTGTTTCCTGCCTTACTATGCACTCCTCCTCCTGCCACCTACAGCACAATGACTGTCATACAGCAGGCACTCAGCAGATATGCGTTGAATGGATGAATTACCAAATCTAAATATACCATGCTATCCTTCCATTGAATAAAAAGCTAAGAAAAAAGAAAAACTCACTCGAAGCTATAATGTAACAAGTTATAAATGCCAAAGTGATTTGCAAATGCACACGACAAGATCAGTTACAAAAATGATGAATCTAGGCTTGGAATTCAGGCATCAGAAATTGACGTGGGTTGAGGACTGGAAGAGATTCTCCCTTAAACGTCGTCGTAAATGACCCTTGAGAGGCCCACCCTGCCCCCTACAAGATATCTCAAATAATGTCTGCAAGGTAGGATCCTTAACTCTTGACTTCTTGAACTTCTTTTTAATGTCACTCACTCCCAGTGCCAGGTGCAAGAAGAAAAGTAGGTACTAAAATTGTCTGCACGCTGAGCTCCTCTACCCTGGACGACTCTGAAAAACCACTTGTAAGTATTCTATGTTAACCACAGTTCGTAATTTTGTCACAGGTGTTTGACTAAAAAGGGGACAAAGCCTTTTAAGATAGTACACCCATATTATGTCATTGTGTATATTCCGGACCACACCTAAAAGCTGACAAAATCTTTTCTTTCTATGCCATGGCAACCAGGAGAGTTAATGTTGCATGATTTTGCTAAGAGCATCCTATATGCTCCAAAATGTTCGCCTTTACAAAAAAAAACATGTTAAAGTAGAATTTTAACACAACTTGTCATAAAAGCTGACACTAGTACACTGGAGAGGAAACCAAATGACATGAGTTGTACCTGGCAGTTCAACAGAATATAGGATCAATACTCTTTGTAAGGCAGCCAAAGCACTGGTTAGAAGTTCAAGTGAGGAGGATGAAGTGAATGAATATTCAAAGTATACTCTACCAAATGATTTTTCTATAGTTGTAAAAAAATCATTAAAATGCACTGAGCTTCACAAAAAGCAGCATAGTGAGGTGACACTGGTGCCAATTCTGGTTTGGACATTAATTTACTTCTTGTGTGGCTTTGGAAAAGTCATGCACCCTCTCTGAAACACATTATCAGGAGAAGGTTTAATGAACTCGATCATCTCAAAGTTTCTTGCTAGTCCACATGCTTGTTGAGTCTATGAATGTTTCTGGACACGCATCTTAGGTGGAAAGACACAAAGAAAAGGGTGAACTCACCTCTACCCTGCTAATGATAAAACAAATGCTCTGACAACTGTCTTCTTGTAGCAAAGACAAAGGTGTAGAGTGGCTATACAATGGGGTTTGCTGAATCTTTTCAAATAAAGTTCTGTTTCTATATACTGCAGGAGGGTGAGTTGATGTAGTAATTACCTGTTACTCTTGACAAGTAAGGTAATTAATGTAGCAAAATACCACTGCAATGTGTGTAAATTTAGACCACCATAATTAAAGCACCCGTCTGTTCCACAAACTGTTCAATTAAGAAAAAATATTGACGGTGTACGTTTTTTGAAATTAGAAAACGTATGGAATGAATGAATCTCCCTTGGTTGACATCCGTTTCTAGAATGTGTTCGCAGCATCCATAAAGGGTATATAATGGAGTAACTTCCACTGAAACACGGAAGTATTTTTGTACATCTACTATTAAGATAAGAGTCTCTCGTGGAAGTATTTTATTTAGAATTTGCATTCTATAAAACCTACATCTGGGCCATGCGTGGTGGCTCATGCCTGTAATCCCAGCACTTTGGGAGGCCGAGGCAGGCAGATCACTTGAGGTCAGGAGTTTGAGGCCAGCCTGGCCAACAAGGTGAAACCCCGTTTGTACTAAAAATACAAAAATTAGCTGGATACAGTGGCACATACCTGTAATCTCAGCTACTTGGGAGGCTGAGGCAGGAGAATCACTTGAACCTGGGAGACAGAGGTTGTAGTGAGCCAAGAGTGTGGCACTACACTCCAGTCTAGGTGACACAGCAAGAGACTCTGTCTCAAAAAAAAAAAAAAAAAAAAAAAAAAAAAAACCAAACATCTGTCAGAAAATGAATTCTAGGAGTATATGAACCCCAAAGCTATTGGAGGTAGCAAAAAGGTGAGAAATAATTATTGTGCAAGTATCCAAGTAGCTATGCCTGTCCCAGTGTATCCTAACCTGAAAGTAGCATTATCTACTTGCCAATTTTAAAGAGCTGGAGACATTGAACACATGATGTGCAAGTAAAATAGCTGCAAAGCATCTGGTACTCTCTGAACAGACAGGCAATGGTATGAAAGTTGGCTTCACTACTCTTTTATTCTCATTCCTTCTTCTATCTACTAGCCATTTCCAGACCCAAATGTTAACTTCTTAAACAAGAAGACTACCTGGCCCTTCACTCTACAGCAAAGTGTATCTCCTTGCTACTCTAGATGTTTAGATTTTCTAGATTTATTCTAGATTTTCTACTCTAGGAAATCTAGAAAATCTCTAGCCATGTCAAGAGTTAAACACCCAAATAAATTAAACCAGAACTGCTGTAAGACTAAGAAGAGAAAAAAACCTGTTACCAGTTCAGTAGAAAAGTGGTTACCTCTAAATTCATTCATAGTGGGTAGGGGGGTGGAAGAAAAAACAGAAAAGAGCTTCTGATGTCTACATGGTAAATTAGAGAACTGGACAAGGGTTCTCACAGCTCACTCTAAGAAGAAAACCCAAGGGATTCCTCTCTTAATTCTTCCACTCAGACAGACTCAGAGGAAGACACACCAAATTGGCCTGAACAAAGAAACAGCTGGAATTCTGACAGACTAAACAGTGTGATATGAGCAAGAAATGGTATATGATTTTGGTGTTATTTAATGATGTATATACATGTTTTGTTTCTTTTTCATTTTTCATATTTTTGTATAGCATAACTTACCTTAGGAGACGTAAACTCTAGAGGGGTAACTAAAAGGTAACTTCAAGTGAATTCTCAGCTTAACATCCTGAAATTCAGTCCTAAATGTTCCATATCTGAGAACTTGGATGTATCCCCAAGTAAAGAATAAAGAGTACAAGGAGACATTCTAGACTGAAACACGCTGAGGAAACGAACGGTTTCTCCAAGTCAAATACTCCAATTTCACACTTGAAAATAAGAACAATGTCATTAAAAGACAAGAATGAAGAAATCACTGTGCTAGTTGTTGATATAAACAAAGCTAGACATCATGACTTTTACAAAATCAGATGATTCCTTAGAAGGAAACAGGACTTGGTAAAAGTTGCTTTAGAGCTTTCATTATATGGCGGGACTGGAGTGTTAACCTTTAAAATGAGTATTTTTCAAAAATTGTATGGCTTCAAAGGAGGCTAATTCTATAGTATGGTAGGGATGGACACATAAAGCCACATAATTTGGGGTTGTGATGTAAGATTCATGGACTGCAAACTAAAATTTCTGACTTTCAAATGCTGAAGAACCATCCAAAGAACCAAGGAAGGTCAATACTGTTTTTGCTCATGGAGTAAATTTAAGAGAGATGAAATCCCCACAGCATCTATTTCAAAGATTACATCAAATGTCATTGATGGGCCATAATAATATAACAAAATATTACTGAACTATTTCACCTCCATTCCATCACGTGATCCTCACAAACCCCACTGGAGTTAGATTAATCCCATCTTATAGACAAGCAAAGTAAGGCCCAGAGGCAGCTACAGGATTTGGCTGAGTTCCCAAAAAGCTGCTGTACTGAAACAATTTGTTCTTCATGGAATGGGATAAATACTTGTCTCCACCGAGTCCATTTACAGAGAACATGTCAATGATGTGTTTGCCTTAGTACTTGCAGTTCAGATTTGTGTCTTAAAAAATGTATCTTAAAATTACCAGTGGTACTGGCCAGTACATTCAAAAGCAGTGGTGGTATACATTGTTAAGGAATCACCGAAGATAAGAACAAAGATCTGGTTTCAAATTCTGGCTTATTCATTTAGTAGAAATACCAAATTGGAACTTGTAGCCATCTGAACTCAAAATAGCAGAAGAAGCCAATTATGCCTAGAATTTGCTTTGCCCCAAAAAGGGGGCTCAAGGGAAACAACACCATCAGCTTCAATTTTCCGCTTTACATAAATCAGTTCTTCGTTTAACTTCCTCTTAGCCTTTTCCTCTTAACCCCTCGATGGCATCACACCATGGTCCCCTTTCATCTGACAGACAGAATCTGAGAACCATGGAGTTGGAGGATGATTTTTACACATCATGTACATTCTCCAGATGTAGAAACTGATGCAAGAAATTGAAAAAAGGTGAGGGTATACAAAGAAGCAAAGATAAAGAATTATCACAATTATACCTATTATATGTACTCATTTTTTTTTACCTACAGAAACTCAAAAGTGAGCAAAATGCAAAATAGAGTCTTCATCTTTTTTTATTCTCAAAATTAATAAAAACTGGAGAAAAAAACTAAATGGTGACTAGGTGAGCAAGTGCAACTGAACTGATGTTAAGGTGTTAAAACGTGAGTCAATGTTTCCTTGGTTTAAGCAAATTTAAGAGACTTCAGGGGGCCACAGACTCACTGATGCGAAGGTACTCAAATTCTGTCATACATGTGAACTTCATGCAGTATGGCCTCTTTACATAAGGGAAAATTATTTTAAACTGAATATTAAAAATACCAAAAGGTAAAATGGACGTTTAAACGCTGTTTACTCCCAGAATTAAATGTCCTCTAATATTTAACTCCAGCTTAGGCATTCAGCAAAACAATACTTGGAAATATTTTTTATTTAATCAGGTATATAAATATCATGTAAAGGAAATATTACTTTGATGTGCCATGTGCCACGCTAGGAACTATTTTTACATAATCACATTCAACCAATGGCATTTAATAAACTCTAATATTTTCAGCTCCTATAATGAGGTAAGTACTTTTTCATCCCCATCATTAGATGAGAAAACTGAGGCTGAAAATATTAAATAATCCCCCCAAGGTCAAAGAGTTCCTAAGTAGCTAAACCAGAATTTGAAACTAGATCTTTTCCCCCAACTTGGGTAATTATTTAACAACTATACCCTCACACTTTAGAACATATCAGCTAATATGCCTGGTGTAAGGTTTCGTGGCTCATGTTGATACTGGAAAGCAATGCAACTTGAAAAAACAACTTTGTTTTAAGAAGCTGTTTTGAAATTAAGAACATCTTTTGAGCTGGTAACACGAAGACATTATTTTTCACGTTGCATTAATAATTGTTACCCTATGAATGCTATGCACAAATGCCTTCTTGAAACTGAAGATCACATTTTCCTCAGAATTTCCACAGTTTTTGTCCATCAGAATATAAAGCAAAATATTAGAATATTGTGAACATCTAACTTCTTTTATCCCCCAGACATCTAAACTTATGAGATGAAGCCACACTGGTCCTGTTTTTTGTTTTTTTGTTTTAAACAGAATTTTGTCAAGAAATAACTCAAGGATTCCTTTCCAAATCATATGCAAAAAGGGAATCAATACAGGCCAAAAAAAAAAAAAAAAAAAGCCTGTGTTTGAGATTTAACATCAGATGGACCACCACAAAGGAAGGCAAAAAGTGGGTGGATAAACAGACTCTTTTCTGGGTCGCTAGCTTCTCTTCTTCCTTTTGCCAGGAGAGGGGAAATACTAATATCAGTAACTAACAGAACAATACGTAAATACCAAAGAAGGTACCACTGGGGAGATGGATTAGTAATATACAGTATCATATACTATAATATAGTAGGGTCTGCTCTTATCCACGGTCGTACTTTCCAGGGTCTCAGTCACCCCCAGTCAACCAGGGTCTGAAAATATTAAATGGAAAATTCCATAAATTTTCCATTGCCCACCATTCTGAGCAGCGTGAGGACATTTCTCCCTGTCCCACTCTGTCCTGCCCACATGAGTCATTGCTTTGTCCAGGGTCTCCATGCTGTCTATACTAACTGTCCACTGGTCACTTAGTAGCCATATTGGTTATCAGATCAACTGTGACTATATCCCAGAGCTTGCCTTCAAGGTACCCTTATTTTACCTAATAATGGCCTCAAAGTCGAAGAGTAGTGATGCTGGCATATTGGTGTAATTGTTTTATTTTAAATAAATTAAATATATATAATTGTTTTATTGCTTATAAATATAACTGTTATATTGTTTAATTTTATTATTAGTTATTACTAATTTGTTTCTGTACCTAAGTTATAAATTAAATCTTATCATATGTATGTATGTATAGGAAAAAACACAGCCCCTATAGGGTTTAGTACTATCTGTAGTTTTAGGCATTCACTGGGGGTCTTGGAATGTATCCCCCATGAATAAGGGGGAACTACTTACTATATGATACCATCAGAAAAAGGAAAGAGGGTCATGGACAAATTGGCAAAATATTTACGTTTTGGCTAACTTTGGGTCTCAGAACTTCTTCTTTTCCTTCTTCAGATATTTGCTCCTTTGTAAAAATCAGCCATTCTTTCAGTCCTTCTTCCCTCTGCCCTCATTACTGATCTTGGTGGTTTTTAGTTAATGTTGAAAACTCTTCCTTTCGCTGCCGCTCATTTCACTAATCTCTATTTCTATCTATATTTTCATGTTATCTGTGTGATGGTTGGGAGAACAACCGGGTAGAACAAGCAGACAATGGCAGTATTTCCTGAGGCTGCAGACTTGAACCTCTAAGATGATTTTAGGTGGTGCAGCCATAGCAACAAATTACACTGGACCACATACTTAGGAAGTTGTTCTCTTTTCAATTCCACTTGAACCCTTCAAATTATGTCGAGGACAAAGTCTCCTTTGGGTGCTGGTCTAATGCCTCACACATGTTAAAGTCCATTTTTAACAAAGCGAGAACCTCTCCAGCTCAGTTATCTTAGGTAGAAGTAGGCAACTGTAGGCAGCAAGAATTTTATACCAGGGGTCAGTGAATTACAGTCCATGGGCCAAACCCAGCCTGCTGATGATTTCTATACAGCCCACGAGCTAAGAATTAATTTTATGTTTTTAAATGGTTGGGGGAAAAAAAATCTAAAGAAGAGGCAATATTTCATGACATAAAAAAATTACATGAAAATCAAATTGCTGTGTCCATAAATGGAGTTTTGTTGGGACACCACCATTCCCATTCATCTATGTATTGCTTCTTGCTGATGTAGAGCAATGTGGTGGAACTGCGTGGTTACAACAAAGACCAGATGGCCTGTGAAGTCAAAAATAATTACTACCTGGCCTTCACAAAAACAGTTTTCCCACTCCTGTTCATACCATTTTTCTGGCTTCATCGTATTTATTTTAGGTAATCATTTAGCTGTGGCAACTGATACTATTTCTTTTAAGAAACAACGTAAAGCCTTCTTCTAGATAGACTAATTTATATTCTAACAAGTGAGGGGATTGCAGGGGATATAGAAGCAAATAGAGTATAGGTGGTATTTAGATCAACATCGTGGAAAATACAAGCGAAATCTCCAAGAATGCCTGAGCACGGCAAAGTCTAAAGAATAATAAACCAGGAAGATGGGGGCGGGCAGGCAGGGAGGAGTTGGGATATAAAACTAAAGACTATGTAAATAAGACTTCCACATGTAGCACTCTGTCTTTTAAGGTCAGAGTGGAGTCAGAAATGTGGACCCCTAGTGGACGGAGGTCAGGGAGACTACCCAAGAACATCAGGTTGGCCAGTCTCATCATGGTGAGCCACAGGTTCTAATTTTACATCCACAATACCCTGATACACTGGCCAAGAATTCCTAGTCTGGCAACTGGGACGGCAGTAGATCCAAAACAACCAACGTTGTGTAAGTCAGGTAAAACAACAGTGAAGGCCAAGAGGCTCAGCATGAGCCTAGGCCAAAGGCTTCCCAGAAAATATGGCTTGGCAGGGTACTGTATCCAGTATAGTTTAAGAAGGCTCCCTTTGCCTTCTTTTCACTATGATGGAAATGCTGTTTCTAAAATGCATTGAGCACGAAACATTTTCGGCAACTTAGAATAAGTTCACATTACCATCGACAACACTTTACACTCTTCAATGTTTGATATGCACAATGTTTATTTTTTAACAATGAAGTTTCCTCCACAGTTTGACTATACTCTTTTTAGACTCTTTTTTATTTTTTTTTGCAAAACAATCTTATGGTATTGTGTTTGCCTCTCATTACTCTTACTGAATATGCATCTCTTCTGTGGCCTTTCAACCAAACAATTTTCCCCCAAGACAGAATTGTTTCTTGCTGGTTCTGCTAACAACAATTTCTGTTGTTGAGTCATAGACGCTATCGTAGTAGTGTTAAAATGTATCATCTTTTTCTTTCCATATGATTAATGTTTTTAAAACATACTAGTAAAACTTAAAACTTACCATATCTGGAAAAAAAGGGACTTGAAACATTGAATTTAAAATTTTGGAAATAAGACTAGCACAAATGAATGTCTTTTTTTCTTTTATCCACATCTGCACAACATTTGACCTGGTCGTACCTTCTTACTTTCTCAGGTAAATTACAGTTAATCTGCTATTGACTCAGAAACCTGAGACATGAGGTTCTCTCTCTCTCTCTTTTTTTTGAGATGGAGTCTCGCTCTTTCATCCAGGCTGGAGCACAGTGCCGCGATCTCGGCTCACTGCAAGCTCCGCCTCCTGGGTTCACACCATTCTCCTGCCTCAGCCTCCCGAGTAGCTGGAACTACAGGCACCTGCCAATGCGCCCGGCTAATTTTTTGTATTTTTAGTAGGGTTTTACCGGGGTTTCGATCTCCTGACCTCATTTAGACAGGATCTCCTGATCCTCATTTAGACAGGGTTCTACCAGGGTTTTGATCTCCTGACCTCATGATCCGCCCGCCTCAGCCTCCCAAAGTGCTGGGATTACAGGCGTGAGCCACCACACCCAACCCTTTTTTTTTTTTTTTTTTTTTTTTTGAGACAGGGTCTTGCTATGTCACCCAGGCTGGAGTGCAGTGGCACAATCACAGCTCACTGCAGCCTCAACCTCCTTGGGCTCAAGTGAGCCTCCTAACTCAACCTCACAAATATCTGGGACTACAGGGACACAACAGCACTCCCAGCTAATTTTTCTATTTTTTGGAGAGATGGAGTCTCATTGTGTTGCCCAGGCTGGTCTCAAACTCCTGGGCTCAAGCAATCCACCCACCTCAGTCTCCCAAAGTATGGGAATTATAAGCATGAGCCATCATGCCCAGCCCTCTATTGTTTTTAACCACAAAGAACTCCTTTTAGTAAATTCTAAGTACTCCTGCCAACATAGATGCTAAGTTTCAGAAGATTCTACCAATACTTATTTGTTAAGTATTAATTCATAGGGAACATCTACCAAATTGCCAATCAGAGCTCACAGATTAAAATGTTTATGACCAAAAGCCAAGGAAATTGACATTTGATTAACCTAAAAGTCTTATGCAAATGACTGAATTAACGTTAGCCTTTAAAAATATGAAAACAGGCCCAGCTCACGCCTGTAAATGCAACACTTCAGGAGGTCTAGGCAGGCGAGTTGCTTGAGTCCAAGGCTTCAAGACCAGCCGGAGCAATACGGCGAGACCCCGTCTCTACAAAAAATCCAAAATATTTTGGCTGGGCCTGGTGGTGCACGCCTATAGTCCCAGCTACTTGGGAAGCTGAGGTGGGAGAATTGCTTGAGCCCAGGAGGTAGAGGCAGCATTGAGCCATGACGGCGCCCCTGCACTCCAACATGGGCGACAGAGACCTGTCTCCAAAACAAGAAAAAAGGTGGGGAGGAAAAAAAAAAACAGGTCAATGAAATAACCATTTAAGGCTGTGTCCCCAGCATCTTTTCCTCTAAACCACTTCCCAACGGGACCAACTGACCTATGGGAAGTCATGGGATTTTGCAGAAGTTGATTCCACCCCAGCTCCAGTGGCGGAAACACATAGTCTAAAACATGCCAACTAATATATTCCATCTCCCTGGCCACAGGGAGGGTGGTATGTGGCAGAAACAAGTCCAACCAGAGTTTCAAGAATTTTTCTGAAAATCTTAAGAAAATATTCCCTTTTCCACTCTCCTGCTTCACATGTTCAAGGAAATCTACAGCTTGACAGTTGCTAGGAATCATCTTAAGACTGCAAATAGGGCCACGCCGAAGATAAGCCAACACCATGAAAAGCAGAGCAGAGAGCTGGATCAAGTCTCTCCTGCAGCCTACCTACTAAGGACTTGCCACTGACACTCTTTAAGCCTATCTTTACTGGACTCTCTGTTGAGTACAACCAAACTCATCCTAATTTAAATAGTGAAAAACACCAGGATAACATCTTCTAATCCTTTGACGGCATTGTCTAATCCTTTGACGGCACTTCCTGGGATTTGGGGATCCCAGGCCTTGAGAGCCACTGCTCTGATGAGAAATACATCTTATACATTTAGGTGTGGGTATGGGAACTTGAAAAATAACCAATAAGGGTGCACTTCAAGCTTGGTAGACGTTTTTCAGAGCTTTTGTAACCCCAAGTCAGGAACATCACTGTGAAAACTATGAAAGATAACACCATCAGGAAACTGCCTGATGTTCCTCATCTAATTATGAGATACCCATGCTGGCTGACATTATTATGGTAAACTGACATGAGAAGATGGGCCAGCTCCAGGTGGCTCTCTAACAGCAAATGCTTTCCGCTAGCTCTGCATCAAACAGCACCGCTTTACCCTTTCACTGGCATCCTTTATTTCTAGGGGAAGGGGAAGAATTCATTATCAGAGAAGACTCGATTCAAGAATGACATATAAAGTGTTAAACTTTACAAGGAAGACAGGATAACCAATGGCACAAATAAAATGCTCTGAGGCTGAGATTTGGGTTTTGGGCCCTAGGATTTAGGGCAGACATTGTTGGTCTAGTATCAGAAAATAAGTATCAATGAGAAAATGTTGGTATTTAGGGCATGCACTTTGAATCAACCTATTTGATTAAAGGGAAATAAATGAAAAGAATAGAGTGTGGCAGATCCAGTCAAAATAGGTAAAACACCAATATGTCTTTTTCTATGCAAAGTAGCTTCAGTTTTAGCTACATTTATGGGAGAGAGAGTGGAGGGAGAAAAGGCAGGGGTGTCTGTGCACGTGTACTTAACTAAAAAGATGATCATTTTACTAGTCAGCTCATCCTTGACACATCACTTGAAACATGGAAGATGAGGCCCCCTTGAACCTGGTTTGGAAGGAAATGGTGAGACAGAAAGAGAAAACTAAATTGCTGTTTTTAAGAAACATGAGTTGGTAACAGAAACCAGAAGAATGAGAGGTGAGAAGACAGATAAAAGAGGGTAAGTCAGGTAATTTGGAAGTCACGATGTATAGAGAAAGCTCTTCAGGGACAACTATGTATGTGCAAACATACAAGGCTGGCGGGCGCAGTGGCTCACGCCTGTAATCCCAGCACTTTGGGAGGCAGAGATGGGCGGATCACCTGAGGCAGGAGTCCCAGACCAGCCTGGCCAACATGGTGTAACCCTGCCTCTACTAAAAATACAAAAAAATTAGCCAGACATGGTGGTGTAAGCCTGTAGTCCCAGCTATGTGGGAGGCTGAGGCAGGAGAATTGCTTGAACCCCTAGAGGTGGAGGTTGCAGTGAGCTGAGATCGCCCACTGCAATCGGGGCAACAGAGTGGGACTCTGTCTCAGCAAAACAAACAAACAAACAAAGAAACAGGCTGTTAAACATCCTTCCAAATTTCTCTGATGCAAACTTCCTCCAACTCCCTAAACTTCCATGGTCTGTGTGGGCTGTGTGGAAGGAAATTGTGGAAAGAAGCTAATTTCTAACTCTGAGAGAAGAGAGAAAAGCAATGGAAAGAAGGAATATCAAGAGTTCTCTAACAAAAATCAACCAAGAAAACAAAGCCTCCAGAAATGCTCGTTGGAATTCCCACAGGGTATAAGATAAAAGTTCAAGCCAATTTTATTAGAATCTCAAAAGTCAAAGTGACCTCAGTTGATAAATGACTTAAAGCATTATGACAAAGCTCTCAGTAATGTGGCCAATTGGAGACTCTCAGAAGAAATGTGAACGACATTCTGAGTTGATGCTGGTATGAGGGCCTGCAGCATTTTATCACATATATTTTCCTAAAACAATTATCACCAACTGTAAAGGGTTCAGGTGAATTTCACATCACTGGCAGTCTGAGTGGTGGAGTGGGTGGCAGGAAAGCTTTTTAATTTTAAGGTGTTCCAAATAACTCTAACCACTTAGGAAATGGCCATGTAAGGAATTCAGAAGTAGAAGCTTAAGGCTACTAGCATGGGAAGGCAATTTTTGTCAGGGTGACACATTTTCTAGAACCCTAAAAGGAAATCACTTAGTGGTATCTTGAAAGAAAAAGAAACGGGCACTCTCTTAGCTCTTCAGTCAACAACACAAAACAGACTTGAGCAATAATACAGCATTTCTTTGGCTACAGGAAAAACAAAAACAGAATACAACACAACATCAGTGACCCTGAAGTGTGTGCTGTTAACCTTCTTAGTAATTAAGAAGGGGCACGGGAAAGGGAAGTAAAAAAAAAAAAATATCTTAACTGCAATCCTTCATTGGCAAAAGCAATGCTTCTCATATGCATTTCAGCAGATGAATGGATTTGCAAAGGACAGACATACCAACCCAAATGAAAAGTTAACACATTTACTGACCACACTGTCAGCCCTTATTTCACAATAGAATGGTAATCTTGCTGAATTCTTTAAAACTGTATTATAAATCACCTAACATTTACTAGAGCATTTAAAGTTGCCAGGCTTCTGTGGAGGAATGCATTTTGAGGGGTATAAAATTCTGCGTGTTGGCCTGCACCACAGGTACACAAAGTAAACCCCATTTTCCCTCTACTGCTCTCAAACTGCAGCAGCAGGGAGCAGAACCTGCCCCAATCAGCTGCTCTCGGGAGAGCTGACGCCTACCCTACTCTTCCTCTCCCCACTTGCTGAGGTGGGAAAGGCTCCCAAGAATACATATGTGAGCATAAGAGAACAGCGCATGCTCATGAATAAGATACATATACAAACACAGTAATACATATGAATGTATATAGGAATACATATATAAATATGTACATGAATATGTATACAAACATGAATATGTATAGGTATGTGTCTGAAGCATGGCCTACAAATCTGTCATCTCCAATGTGCAGAAAGATTTTTCTTTATCTCCTAAGACTGATTTATATCGTGGTCTCCTTCTCCAGCCACTTTCTTTTCCCCGCACCTCTCTAAATGTACCAGTCTCGCTCTTTCTACTGGCTTCTGTGGCTTCTGATCCACATCTCCAGCCCTGACTATCTTCCTAACCTCTAGTTCAATGTGTATTTTGTCACCTTCCAAAAGATTCTGCCTGAAATTAACGTCTGCACCTCAAGCCACATCCAAACCTCAGCTCATCCCTTCCTAGCCTGCCCTCTCTCCTCTTCCATTAGCAAGAGATAAGAATACCAACCCCATTCTCCCAATCATCTGTCTTTCACACCAAGTCCTGCCCAAAACGTTAAGGATTTTGGGACCTCTCCATCACCGCCTTTCCAATCTCATCAAACACTCAACTGCAGACTGTAGTTGCCGCACTTCAGAACATCACAATTTCCTCCTATCTGGGCTCCTCACTAGATTGCTTTAAAATATGACAGATGAATTATCCCAGAGCACAGTTCTGACCAGAGACTCCTCTGCTCAAAAGTCCCTGGTTGTGCCCACTGGCAATAGAGTCAGTCCTCAAAAGGCTGATTCTTACGCCACAGAGTCTAATTTGAAATCTTGGCTCCATCTGACCATTGTGTGCCCAGGGTAAGATCACATGACTTTTCCAAGACTCTAGTCTTCTCATCTCTATTAACTATGGATAATAATAGAATCACTGGCCTGTGCGGTGGCTCATGCCTGCAATCTCATTACTTTGGGAGGCCAAGGCGGGCGGATCATGACGTCAAAAGATCAAGACAATCCTGGCCATTATGATGAAACTCCGTCTCTACTAAAAATACAAAAGAATTAGCTGGGCGTGGTGGCGGGCGCCTGTAGTCCCAGCTACTCGGGAGGCTGAGGCAAGAGAATCGCTTGAACCCGGGAGGCAGAGGTTACAGTGAGCCAAGATGGTGCCACTGCACTCTAGCCTGGTGACAAAGCAAGATTCCATCTCAAAAAAAAAAAAAAAAAAAAAAGAATCACTGTCCTTGGAAGCTTATTAGCAGTAAAATAATACAACGAATTGTCAACCACTAAGCTTGATGCCTTGCCCATAGCAAATGTTATCTGCCATTAGTATTTAATATTAATATTAATTAATGTTACTGAATTCTTTACTTCTTAATTCTGAATTTGAGGTTCTCCGTGATCTTACATCAGCTACCTTTCCAAGTTACTAATATTTTCTCTTTTCTCCTCTATGAGCTCTGTGTACCAACCAAAGGAATTGTTCATTGTTCTGAGTACCAAGATTGTTGGACTTTGTTGCTTATTCACCCAGCTGCCATGAGCCAGAAATCCCCTAACCCAAGTATCTAACGTTTATATTTTCAGCAAGCTCTAGCTTAAGTTCCTCATGAGGCTAACAAAATATCTTATTTCTTTCGACACTTTATTCCTAAGGACAGAATTTGAGTATGAACTTTTGCTTTTTCAAAGTTGCCTACACAAACATCAGAATAGGGCAGGAGGTACTGGAATCAAATGCTGGTCTCGTGCACACAGTGGGGCATAGTGCATCTCTCAGAACACCAAAATCTAAAACTGGGTTAATAACTACATCACCTTGAAGTCTTCCGCCATTAGTTAGTAAATATATCCCTTTTTCTTGATTAACTCGATATTGTATTGCTATAATTGGAATAATTAATGATTTTATAGCTAAGACATCTAAAATTGTATTTCTTTCCCTTTCTCATTATAAGTAAGGATTTTAGATGTTTTAATGAGCCATCATAACAAGTTTTAGCATCAGTGAAACCACTTCATACCTGAATGACTTAATATTGTCTGTAATCTGTCTCTTTGAATTCACAGTTTTTTTTTCCATAAAAATGTATCAACCTCTTGCTGTGCAGTATGAACGAATGTATAACAATCCTTAAAAGTGATATATATGCATGTGTGATGATTACGCATTATAAATTCAATAACCACACCCACGTGTCATCTTCAAATGGTATTTGTTAAGGACCCATGTGTTCACACGGCATGACAAAAACAAAGTCATTGTTCAATCCAGCTTCTATTTATTTCAACGTCTAATGCTCTTAAGAGAATGGGTGGTTCTCTGTTATTGAAAAAAAGTTTGTAACTGTCAAAACAAGAAACTGACTTGGTTATAGTCAGAGGTTTATGATGCCAATACCAAACCAATGCCAGAACATATAATAAAAAGAAAAGTTCTGTCAATTTTTCCCGAAAGTCTGCTTCTATGCATTACCCACACATCCAGCCAATTCAAAAGGGATGAAAAGTAAAAATTCTCTGCTGTAATATAGCCAATGCAGCCAGTGGATTTCCTTTTCTAACTTTATTTTTTTAATGTCCTGTAGACTCATCGTAAATCATTTCCAATCTAATTCTCCGGCTTCCCAATTTTAACTGTCGGCCTTATTTAAAGAATGGCCTCTATATTTAACAGATTCCATATCCATTCTGAGAGCTAGTAAGCTAAAAAAGATGTTCTAAATGCATCATTCAACTGCGTGACTTTTTAAGCAGCTTAAATGTTAAACGGCCCAATTGTCTTACCTAGCAGTGATTTGAAAACTATATAGATGGCTTTCTACTAATGAAGAAAATTATAGTTTAGTGCATGTTCCACAGCTCGCCCTTCTAGGTTTCAGGTGAAATGTTTTTATAGCCGTGTATTCTCTAAATCTACCCGAACATGTATTACTTCATCAACAACAGAAAACATAAGAACTCAAAATTAACATAAGTACAAATTTTCCTTTTATCTGAAGATACACATTGTAACACGGGTTATTATTTTTTTTTTAACCTGTTGACTATTAGGGCTTTTATTAAAATGAAAAATTAAATGAAGTTTCCTAAAGCACACGGTAACAGTTGCTTTCAAGGGTGCTCAAGGGAGAAAAAGGGAAGAAGAAAAGAACGTAGTGGCAGTTACAACAAATTAACAACATATAATAAAAATGCCATAAACATGCGGCATACATAATAAATCTAATCAAGTCTACAAGGCGGGCAGATAAAAATGATTAACTGCCACTATCCTTGAAAAGAAAAGAAAAATTTTGTCCCTAGCTATTCATCACAGCTAATGTTCTGACCCTAAATCTAACGCGTAGAGCAAATGGTCTTTATAGTAACACACTGTACCAAGTAGAATGGCCTTTTCACTTCCTATTTTATTTTCTGAGAAATCAAGATAACAAAGATGTCAGAGCTACTTTTTAACTAAAGGTGTGGCTTCTGGGGGGATGTTAATAAAGGTTCTCAGAATCTTTATCTCTATCATTAGAAATTTTTAAATAACCAAAAAAAAATTTAGTAATACAAAAATATTACATATCTTGAGGCAACATTCCATCACTTTTTATTGGCTGACTGCATTCATTTCCTGATTCCGCTGTGATGCAAATTCAGTGAGGCCTCCAATCAATTAGGCCTCCATAGGCTAAATCTGTAAGGGGGTGGGGGTTATAAATTTCACCTAAAGGAAATGTAGGAAAACTGAGGCTTTCCTACAAGGGAGGTTCTGTGGCTCACAAAGGCCTGCATCACTTTCATGAGCGACACCTGGGATCCTCTTGGCACAGGATCATCTTGATAGGTAGCAGGTTTATGACTGCTTTGCTTTTATAAGTGCTGTTGCAGTAAGGGTTACCTGAAGTGAGGATGAACACAACGACATGTACAAAACAAATATAATAAAATAAATTAAATAAGGTGGAAAAAAACTGAAGTGGTTCAAATGAACAAACTCCTACTTGCTCCTCAAAGAAAACACGAAGAGCTTTCAGAAACATCTCCTCTGAGAGATGCAAGAGAATATGAGTAAATTACAACAATTAAAAACCATTAAAGATAGAATAATTGAGAATACCTGTTTAGGTAACAATGACTTTCTTGAATGCCTCATAACAGAGGTTCTATTTTTGTCACTCTTTTTGCAAAAACTTGCATAATTTAACAATAATTGTGGATTTTTAATTTTTATACATCCACAAGAACATAAAGTGAAAACCATAAATTATACTGACTCCAGCTGTTAAATGTTGGCATTTTGTCTTTAAAAAAAAAAAAAGTTCAAAAATCTGTTTCCTTAAACCAAGGAAATGTGGGAAAAGGCCATCCTGCCAGTGGAAACCTTCA